>NC_056746.1:1175854978-1176004978 GCF_019279795.1 Protopterus annectens
ATACACATACACATGCATATATATATATATATATATATATATATATATATATATATATATATATATATATATATATATATATATATATATATATATGTATACACACACACACACACACACACACACACACACATATATATATATATATATATATATATATATAGACATATAGTTATAGTTGTCCAAGTATATTTGAAGAAAGAATAAAGTTCAGGAGGTGCAGGCCAAAAGAAGGTGGAGAATAAGAGGGTAAAAGAAGATTTAAAAATGATGATATAGAAGGAAATAAGAGAGAATTAAGGGGAGGTGCTAAGAGCAGTAAGATAGATAGTGGGTATATAGTAGATTGCAAGAAGGAAGGATTATAGAAGATAAAGGGAACAGAGTGAGTGTAAGGGAAAGAATATAGGAAGGGGGGAAGGGGAGTCAGTTTAACCTGGAGAAAGGCAAGTAGAAAGCCTGGAGCTGAGAAGGTATTCTTTTAGGGTATGCTTAAAAATTGGACTTATAGATGTTGACTAATGTCCATAGGAATCTTATTCCAGGTTTTGGTCACTATGCAGGAGTATAATCTGTGTCATTGTTTTTTAGGTTTATGGGTTCAAGAAGCTGTTTCTTAGAAGACAGAAGTGGCCGATTAGGAAGGTACTATTTGAGAATATAACTGATGGATGGAGAGTAGAAAGGATTATATATCACTTTGTGGGCAAGTAGAAGCTAAGTGTATGTAATTTGTTAATAAAGATGTTAAAGAGAAGATGTCCAAGGATAGATGCCTTGGGGCACACTGGTATTAACTGGGAGAAAAAAGGAGCATGTAGAGAATCATTTTACAGATTGTTGCCAGTGAGAAAGTTAGGTAGCGAACCAGCTGAGTGTTGTATTAGATGAAGGGCAGGCATTTTAGAAAGTAATTTTTTCTACAGTTGTGCATCCATGGAACTAGTATATTGAAGTAAGGGAAGAGGGAGCTGGGGGTGGGGCGCTTGCCCCTGAAAAAAAAAAGGTTTGGAGTGGAATTTGCTGTATATCAAATTTTCTATGAAATGAGACTCAGTGAAATGTGTTTTCTATTTCTTCAAGCATTTGAGTTTTGATGAAAAGGCAATCCGATGTATATGTATGTATATATAGTCAGAGTACCCACTGGGGGGAATAACATACTGGATTCTGTCCTTACTAATATTGGAGCATCTTGCACCATCCCTTGCATGTCTTCATCACTTGTTAGAGCTGACCATAAAGCAATCTCCTTAGAAATAAAACTGAAACCAGACATCCCTTCCACCCAAGGTAGCTATAAAAATGTCTTTAAGACAAGCTACCTACTCCTTAGTGATACATTGGCAAGCTTCAAATCCCCATCAAACCCAGTTAACTCCTGCGAAAACACAGAAATGTATACCACCACATTATACCAGCATGTAAATGCAGCTGTATTCTGTAGGAACAAGTGCAGGGCAAACCCCAGAAACAAACCCACATGGTGGAACCATAATATTATAAAAGGAAATTCATTTTAATCAAAAATAAGAAGAGTAATTCGTAGAATGATAGAGCCCTTGTCACTGAAATAAGCAAACAACTCAGGACCTTAATAAAACCCACAAAAGCCAAGTCTGAAGCTAAAATAGCTACCCAAAACAAGGCATTTTTTAGTTTTGCTTGTAATCTCAAAAGTGCAATGCAGCAATGTACTGAGATGATTGTGACCAATGATACCTACATTGAGACTAAAGATATAGCTAACCTATTGGCTGATAAATTTAGCTCTAACTATACCCCTTTCTCCCCTCCAGCTGTCCTTCAAGATATACCTGTAACCAGCTCACCTCCAGCTATCACACAAGGCCAAGTCCTAAAAGTGCTATCAAAAGTTAAAAATACGTCTTAAATTGCATGAAGCAGAATTTAGCCACTCCTCTAACAACATTGTTCAGTCTCAGCCTCCATACAGGTTTTGTACCAAGTGAATGGAAACAGCTACAGTCATTACCCTGCATAAGGGAGGACCTTCCACAGACCCATGCAATTACAGATTGATAAGTCTGAACAGCCTCATATGCAAAGCCATGGAAAGACTTAACATGGACATAATCTATCAGGACATACGGAATCTCCAAACATTAGACCCATGTCAGTTTGGATTCTTCAAGGACAGGTCATGCTCATTCAACCTAGTGGATTTTTTTGAAAAAGGTCACCAAAGCAATAGATGAAGGTAAAATGGTGCACACCGCATACCTCAACCTGGTCAAAGCTTTTGACACAATTCCCCACTTAGGCATAGTAGAAGAGGTAAATAAACTGTGAATAACCCCCTATGTCACCTTCTGAATTGCTAGCCTGCTCACAGATAGGATGCAGATAATCAAATTAGTAGACGTTACCTCCACAAAGAGACCAGTCACCAGTGGATTCCTCAGGGTTCTGTGCTGGGACCTCTCCTGTTGGGCATCTATATTTTTGAAGTAAAATCCAATACCAAAGGGGTCTGGCTGACTATGTTTGCAGATGATTGTAAGCTAGGAGCAGTTATTGAATCCCCAAATGACTTATCCATCCTGCAGGAAGGTTTGTTTCAAAGAAATAACTGGTGTAAAAATCAACGTCTGAAATTAAATGCCAAAAATGCATTATTGTAACCTTTGGGAAGTCTATTACTCCAGGGAACTACCACATTGACAATGTGCTCCTAAGAGTTGACTCAGTTGTTTGGGATTTGGGAACTTATGTCTTCAGTGACGTAACTTTTCACCAACATGTGTCTATTATTGTAAGAAAGTACTTCTGTATAGCACCACTAATAAACAAAAGGATTGGGTCTAGATCTACGGATGTCATTGTCCTCTTTTACTCAACCCTAATTAGGCCAGTCATTGAATATAATGCACCTTTTGGCATGTATCTGTCCAGACACGTGCAAGAACTGGAACACTCACAGACATATCTTACTTAAAGGATAAAAGGCCTAAACAACATGTCCTACATAGATTGACTCAGACCTTTTCACTATACTCAGTATCCTACAGACTGCTAAATGGTGACTGTTTCTGGCATACAAAGCATTCTCAAATGCATTACTGATGGATTTACTGCATATCAGCAAGTCAAATGGCATCAAAAATACTCAGTTTAGGGACCTAGCCTCTTCTGCAACATCAACAGAATGGTTTGGAGGGACAAGTATATTTCACAGAGGATACCGCTGCTATGGAGCAGACTCCCCAACCACATAAAACAAAGGTTCAACTCTGTCCACTTTTAAGCACAACTTATATCTATGGATGGGAGACAGAATTTACCCCAGGCCTGCTCCCTGTATTACTAATGGACAGAGGCAGCTCCTATATGCTTTATCCCATTGCATGGGTCCCCTCAAATTATCTATGGTATGATCCCAGTTATTCTCATTAGGGGTAATATATAATTATCAACCATTGGATGGGTTAGGCCAATCTATAATCAAATGGGATAGGTTATTTTGAGAACAAAACAGGAAATTGGCTAGGCTTAAAATGGTCCACAAGGGCAGCTATCCTAGTAGTTACCTACGAACCTATAATTGTGAGTCAGTTGAAGATTGAATAACAACACCCAGTCAGTGCTGGCTTGAAGGTCTTTGAAATATATGCCAAAGACAAGAGGACCCAAAACTTTGACCTGTGGTACACCACTGGTAACTTTTTTGCTTTCATAAGAGGCACCTGCAACTCTAACCACATGAGATCTATCAGACAACCAGTTAGCTATCCACCGCACAACATAATGATTTATATTCAGATGGGCAACTTTGTCAATAATACCTGCATGAGGAATAGTGACAAAGGTTTGGATATGCTGCACTGCATAACCACTATCCACTGCTTTGGTTGCTTTCTCAAAGAAATTAATGAAGTTAGTGAGACAAGACCTTCCTTGACAAAGTTGAATAGATGAGGGTTCATAAGTAAGAGATTGTCAATGTCCAGATTAATGAGATCTGAGATAATGTGCTCCATAGCTTTACATATGAAGTTACTGAGATAATGTGCTCCATAGCTTTACATATGAAGTTACTGAGATAATGTGCTCCATAGCTTTACATATGAAGTTACTGAGATAATGTGCTCCATAGCTTTACATATGAAGTTACTGAGATAATGTGCTCCATAGCTTTACATATGAAGTTACTGAGATAATGTGCTCCATAGCTTTACATATGAAGTTACTGAGATAATGTGCTCCATAGCTTTACATATGAAGTTACTGAGATAATGTGCTCCATAACTTTACATATGAAGTTACTGAGATAATGTGCTCCATAACTTTACATATGAAGTTACTGAGATAATGTGCTCCATAGCTTTACATATGAAGTTACTGAGATAATGTGCTCCATAGCTTTACATATGAAGTTACTGAGATAATGTGCTCCATAGCTTTACATATGAAGTTACTGAGATAATGTGCTCCATAACTTTGGATATGAAGTTACTGTGGTTGAGCCTCCATCGTATAATGGCTTTCTTGGATTTGTAAATGTAACCAGTAGAGAGGCTTAGATTAAAAGATAATAAGGGGGTTAGAAAGGCCATACTTGGCATTAATAATCAGGCAACCTGGTATGTTTTCAGGACCCATGGGTGACTTATTCTTAGTTTTTGAGAGGACTGAGAGAACGTATTCCATAGTAATAAAAGGGGGTGGCTGTGATAGTGGAATCTGTGGAATAGGTATAAGTATGGATGGATTAAAATTTGCAGTAAATTTGTTAGCTAAGGTATTAGCTATTTCCTTTGGGTGAGAAAGCTTAGTATTATTGTAGACTAGCTCTAAACATCGTTGGGTGTTAGTTCTTAACTTGAGCTAGTGACTCTTGTCCCATTTGATTTGCGGATGTGCAGCATTTCCATTAGGACAGGGTCAGAAACTGCTCTGTAGGCCAGGCACAGGTCACCTTTCAGCAGCCTGTATGATACAGAGTACAGTGACATAGGTAACACATACCAAGTTTTTCTTTCTGAGATTGTAGTTCTATTCTGTTTTCTGGAGATTTGTAGTTCTGTTTTGCTTTCTGGAGATTTGATCTGTGTTTGAACCTTATTACCATAAACTCAGATGATTTCATACCAGTCTCCAACTGATTCTCTTCTGGTTAGGCCTTTAGACCTCAGTACACCATCTAGCCTTAGTGCATTCTCTCTCTGGTCTCTTCATTTCTCTCTTCTGCTCAGGAAATGCATAACAAAGAGAACCCCTCTCTGTCCTTTATGGAACACTGAGAGCACCCTTTAGCTCTGAATCCATGTTATTTCAGTTTTTTCTGCACAGTTTGAAAACATGAGCCCTCCCTCTAGAGGCTGCTATACCATTATATAACCTACCTACCACAGATGTGGGTATGTGTGCATTATTGGCCTGCCCTACATGGTAGGTCCCAGATTCTGATATCATAGGGTATCGTCTTTCCAAACATTGTTCTGGGTATGAAAGTCCTTCTTAAGGCATTTCCTAGTTAAATGCCAACTTGTGAGCATGGGTTTGACCTAAAATCCATCTGGTTATATATGGCCCTAAGTCCATAGGCCTTCTTTCTCTAGGTTTGTCTAATGGCTGTTTTTCCTTTTGGCTCATTTTCAATTTGGTCTTTCTGAGGCTGCTCAGAGTAACTGCAGTTTTCTCATAGTTTCCACATATTTCCTTAATCCTTTATTCTTTTCTTACAGATAACCCATATTGTATTTTAGCATGGCAACTCATTCCTTAATGCATGTGATGTTACTTTACTTAACACTTTCAAGTTTACTACTATTGTTCACTGTTCCATCGTGTAAGGAAAGTTTAGGTTGTATTTTGAACAAATCTTCAGTTTGTGTTTTTATTATATCTCTTTTGCTGATCCAGATCAGCCAACAAAATTTTAAAACAGTTATTTTATTTTCATTTTCAGAAACCATCTTAACCAGTGTTGCAGTTGATTCTTTCTGCTTTGGCAGGTCAATACTCTTTAAGTCCTGACTTCTTCTTGTGAACCTGTAAAAGCTTGGAGAACTGTCTTGTTCATTACTTGTGTGACCACATTTTTTAAAAGTGGCTTCCTTATCTTTTCCACAAGTTCTTGTTTTTTAATAATTAATAATTCTCTCTAATTTAAAATGTGTATTTTCTCTTCAGTATTATTTCTTCCAGATATCTTAGAAATGTTACAAGCAGAGTCAGCACTCTCAAATAAACTTTCACTTGGCATGATTGACTGTAAAACACTCATTTGCCTCTGTTTATTTTGTGTTTTGACACAAAGCATTCTTATTTTGCCACAACCCAGCACTGTTTGCTGCCAAACTTAATTGGTTAATACCACCTTCTTTTGTAAGCTCAGATTGCTGCATCTCAGCAGAGCCTGGCATCTGTTTACTTTCTTTGAAACAGCTTTATTTTCAGTACATTTACTGTTTTGACTATTGCCACTTTTATCTCTCTTTTTCAATATAGACCAGTTGCAACTTCACAACCAATTTCACCAGTTTTACATACAACATCCTTTATTGTAGTGGTCAGTAATGAACTCTCTTTTAACTGTCACACAGTTTAGCTGACTTCACTTTTTCTGACTGTCCCATCTTCACGGCAAAGAATTTTCTTATGTTGCAAGTTACTATTATAATACCAGTTGAGAAGTTTTCTTTTCAAAAGCAACCATTTAACTGCCATGAAGCTTTGTGTTTATTGATAGAGCAAGTCCCCATATGAACACAAGGTAATTATCTTTTATTTTGTTTGTACAACAGTTGCTTGATATTAACAATTCACTATTCAGTAAAACTTGCTTTTTATGTGCTCCTCACCCATTTTGTCACAGGTTTCTTATTCACTATTAGAGAAAAGTATTTCAGACAGCACCAAGTCAGTGGTGTATAAAGTTCCATACTTTGTAAATGATTTCTACACACTGCACAGTTCTTGCTTTTGCTTTTTTTTACGTATTAGCAAGCTAAGTTTATATACACACAGAGAACCCATAGTTAACTAAAGTTTCTAGCAACCATTGTATTTCAGGAACAATACACTCTCTTTTAACTTAAAAGACTATTTACCGATTTTCCAGCAGCTATTACTTTTCCTTAGCTTCAATACAGGACAGTTTACAAATACAAGACATGTTGAAGTCCATGTAAGCAGTGTGACTTTTCTTTTAAGAAAATTTTTATTACTTTATCATATATACAATATATACACAGAGAGAAAGAAATTCAACATCACATATTATTATACAATGATAGGAATACATTGAATCACCCAGATAATCTTATACAATTAACACATTAAGACTATTTCAATAGCAACATTTCAAGGTTATCCCAAACAGTAAGTCTTATTATGATTTATGGATCTTATTCTGGTCACTTATTTCTCAGTTTTACATAGTATTGCTGTTGAAATTAAACAAATTCTTTGAAAGTAGGAACCACGTTCAATTTCAATTTTTTTTTTTAGGTTTATGGGTTCAAGAAGCTGTTTCTCAGAAGACAGAAGTAGCTAAGTAGGAAGATACTGTTTGAGAATGTTACTGATGGATGGACAGTGAAAAGGATTATATATAATTTTGTGGGCAAGTAGAAGTTGTTTATATGTAAGTTGTTAGTAAAGATGTTAAAGAGAAGATGTCCAAGGTATGGTTAAAAATTGGACTTGTAGGTGTTGATCTAATGTCCATAGGAATCTTATTCCAGGTTTTGGCTACTATGCAAGAATATAAGCTATACCCATTTTCTTTCTGTATTAGGTTTATGAGATTCAAGAATCAAGAAGTTGTTTCTCAGATTAGTGAAGTGGATGGTTAGGAAGGTACTGTCTAAAAATGTTACTGATGGATAGACAGTGGAAAGAGTTATATATCATTTTGAGGGCAAGTAGAAGTTGAGTATACTTGAGGCAAATTGGACAGCTCCAGCCCATTTAATATTTTTAGAACAAAGCAGTGATGAATTTTATATGACAGATTGGTTTCAAATCTAGCTACTCTGTTATAACATAATTCTAGTCTTGTGATGAGAGATTTTTGAATATTGGTAAGGACTGATGAGGAATACAGTAGAAAAGATAGAAGGTATGTATTTGCCAGCATAACTCTGGAGGAGTTGGTGAAGAAGTTTTGGGATCTGCAGAGCATACAGAGTTTTTATGTGTTTTTTTATACAATTATGTAGATGGAGATCAAATTTCAGTTGAACATCAATTGTGATACCTACAAACTTGGCATGAGATATGACTTCTATATCTTTGTGATTGAGAGAAGTTATTTTGAAGCTGTTTTGAGAGGTGTTAGAGATTTAAGGAAATAGTAGTTGATTGCTTTTATTGGGATTTAGGAAAAGTTGCTTTTTATGAAGCCAGTGCTCAATGGAGTTGAAGGCCTTTTGAGTAATGGAGTGTAAATGGGAAAGAGTGTTAGATGAGCAGATGTGGGTGGAGTTGTGGGCTTACTGGATGAGGGAAGCTTATTGGGAGGAGTTATTCAATTTGTTCATAAACATGTTAAAGAGAGAAAGTCCAAGGATAGAGTCTTTTGGCACACCTGTTTAACTGGGAGAAAAGAGAAGTCTGTAGAGAGCCATTTTACAGATTATGGACGATGAGAAATTTTGCTAGTTAACCAGCTGAATGTTGTATTAGACAGACCAAGTGGCAGACATTTTAGAGAGTAATTTGGAGAGAGAGGCAGTGTCAAATGTTTTGTAAAGAGCTAAAAACAGTGATGAGACCAATTTATTATCTCTAGCTTTGATGATATAATCTAAGAAGGCAACCAGGGCAGTTGTTGTGCTATTGTATGGGAAAATCCATGTTAAGTATAGGTTTGTAGATTTTCTTGAAGAAGTATTGTAAGAATTGCTGATGTATACACTTTTCTAGAATTTTAGAGAGGAGGGATAAGATAATAGGCCTAAAGTTTGTTATTTCAGAGGAGTTACTACCTTTATTCAGAGGTATGATGTGTATTTTTCCAGAGGTTTGAGACATGTGATTCTTGAATGGATTTATTGATCAAGATGGAGACTGGATAAGCAGTGGAAGTAGCTGCAAACTTTAGATATAGGTAGGTTGTCAATGGGGGGTGAGCAGAGCTTGTGCTTACTGAGCAGGTGTTTTATATGGAAGTTAGAGACAGTTTTTACTGAGAAAATAGGTTTACTGGAAGTTGGAACCTCATCAGCACCTTTGTGAGTTTGTACAATATTTTGTGTTATGGTAGTGATATACTCTATAAAATCTGAGTTGAATTTATTAGCTGTTTCTGTGGGAGAGCTATCTGGGCAAGGGTTGGAGCAGTAGGAGTTCAAGAGGGTAAGATTGTTTTTTTTTTTACTAAAGGACCAACATTTCTTATTTTCTTATTTTTTTATGGTTTATTTGTGGATCGAAGTAATACTGTTTTTATCAGTAGTGACTTAAGTTTTAGCAAAGTTGTGGAGATGCTTGTAAATTTTAAGGTAGACTGTAGATTTGGTTCTTTGTCAGTTTCACCAAGCTTTGTCTCTCTTGTGCATTAGTATGCAACTAGTGTGGAATAGCAAAAAAGTTTAGGTGGATTTAACATGTTTTCTTATGATAGGGGAAAGGCTATTTAGGGTATTGAGGAACAGCGATTTTCATTAAAGTACAGCATCATCCAGTGGCAAGGTATAAAGACTGGACCATTTAAGTGACTGAAGAACATTGTTGAAAACATCAGGTTTAAAGTTGGCAAGGTTAAGTAATTCCTTAAGAAGTTGATCTTTTGGAGATGTGGTTTATTAATCTCTAAGCATAGATGGGATATGTTCACTGAGTGAGAGTGGGTGGGTACAGAGAGAGGTATATTGTTTAGGATTTGAAAGTAGGATCCAGTCTAGAATGGAGCCAGAATTTGAGGTTTTGTGGGGGATATGGGAGGTTATAATTTTTTCTAAATCCATCTAGGTTGATGCTATTTGAGGGATAGTCTGTTGAAATGTGTTACCAGTCAATGCTGACATCACTAAGGATTGCAGTTTCATAGGATATTAAATTTGATATCCAGTTAAGGATGCTTTCTAGGATAGGGATATTTTTACCATATAGGATATACAGGAAAATGATGCATATATTTTTATGATTGTTTAGTTTCAGGTCAGAAATTAGTATCTCTGCAGAGTGAAATGTACGTGGGACAAAGCAGAAGGGAGAGAGAGAGATAAGTAATTTGAAAACAGGATGGCTACAAGACCAGCTTTTTTATTTCTTCTGTCAGCATGTATAATATTATATCCGGGGGAAGAGTTTCAGAGCCTTTGATCTGTGGCTTAAGTCAGGCTTCAGTGAGGATGACAATGTCAGAAGAGTAATGGGAGATCTACGGGTGGAATCCTGTTACTTTGCTTACTATGCTTCGGATGTTGATGGAGAAAACATTTGGGTTTCTTTGGGATACAGATATAGGAGATATAAGGGGAGATGGCAGAAATTAGGGGTATGGGCAGGGATTGGGGTGTACATTGCCACACAGGGAAATAACTTGGTAATTTAAGTAAAGTAAAGGGCATAATGGCAAGTTCATATCAGGCTTATATTTAAGCTTAAAAGAATGGCTGGTGATGTAGACAGGTTTGTGTTTCTAAAGGAGGTAGGGTGATAAGTTAAAATAGTTGGATGCAATTTTGTCTGAGTAGGTTTTGCCAATAATTTGTGTAGAATAGCCAAGAGAGGGGGATTTTAGAGTGGGTGAGATGGGTGTTATATAACGTGAGGTGTGACAGTAAAAGGAGTAGAGGGGTACTTAGATATATGTGCAACATGATTAGTGGACGTAATGAAAAATATTAAGTTATTTTTACAAGATGAATAGTAGGTGATAAATTGAAAATGGTGGAGATATAAAGTTAAATAAATATCAGGAACTGATTATTTTCAAGATAAGCCTTGAAGTATATGAAGTGATGTAATTTATATAGATTTAACTTCAGTATTTAACAGGGTCATACACAAAACACTGATCAATAAATTAGAACAACTAGGTATCAATGTACTCTTGATAAGATGAATAGGTGCTAGCTGCATGGCTTACAAGTAGGACATGGCAGGTATAATACAGCAATTGGACAGGTGAAATTCTTGGTTACAGTCAGGGTGTCTCACAGGGCTCTGTCCTAGGCCCTTACTTGTTTGGATTGTATCTTTCAGACTTAACTTTTTCATCTGAGGTGTTCTTTAGTCTATAGGCAGACGACCTGAAATTGAGTAAACTGATTCCACATGCTACAACTAAGGCATATCTAAAAAAGAACTTGACTAAATTGACCATTTGGACACAGGAAAATAATATGCTGATAAATACATCAAAAACTAAGCATATGAGATTTGGGAGACATAAATTGAAAGGTGAATATTTAATACAGCACACAGTGATTGAAACTGTGGATTCATTTAAGGACCTGGGTATATGGGTAGATCCAGCTTTGAGTTTTTCTAATCATATCAACTAATTGGCTAATAATCATTATAGAACTATGAGCTGTATAAAAAGATTTATAAAGTCTAGAAAATCAGAAATGATGAAGTCATTGTTTGTTAGTTACATTAGACCTGGACTGGAGTATGGAAAGCAATATGGAAACATAAAAAAACAACCATCAGTAAACTGGAGAAAGTACAACAGAAATATATCAAGGGCATCCATGGATATGAAAATTTAAGTTATTATGAAAGACTAAAATATCTTAACTTGTACAGTGTCTCATATATATCTAAGGGCAGATCTTATTCAGGTATATATAGGGCTTTAGAGACAACTATCTCTGGGAATGTTTGGGGTTATCAAAAGGTACTAAAAAATCATCAGACAACCTATGTAGAGGATTCTATAGAAATGAGAAGTGCAGTAATTGGTTCCTTAACAGAGCAGCTGATGCATGGAACAGAATGCCAAATTACATTAAAGCAAGTACTAGTTCAGATATTTTTAAGAACAGTCTGGACGTTTATTATGGGAACAAGTGTTTTAGTATATTGGCAATTTAGAAGGGCATTAATTACTGTGCTTGAAATATTTGTATGTTATATAGAAGGAAAAAAGATTGCTAAAGAATTGCAGTGGATTTACAGGCAGGAAAGGGGAGGGGTCTATGTTATAATAATAATAGGGTCTTATGTAGGTATAAATATAGTTGTGTATAGGGTGTTTGGGAATTGGGGGTAGGGTAGTGGAGTGAGCCTGAGCAGAGCAAGGGGAAACTGAGCAAGACAGACTTGAGCCAGGTGTGTTTCTGTGAATCAGAAACATCAGTTTCCTCAAACAACTGCTGGATAAGTGTTACAATGTAATTATAGAGAAAAAGTAATGGAGCACTCAGCTACTATAAATACCCTGAGTATACTTCTTTCAGAGTTCAGTATGGGAAGGAAAACAGCTGGCTGTATGATTGATAGGCGATAGGATATTTTTTTAGATTAACAGCTTGAGTTGTCAGTATGGGTCAATCTTCATTGAAAGGAACAGCAGCAGCAGAAGGCTTAAATGCTTACTTTTTCAAAGGAAGACAAGCTGCTCATGGGGAGGAAAGCTATACATATTAAAATATAATGGCTTCAACAAGCCTGAAGTACATTAACACATTGAAGTGTCTTTTTTCTTTAGCAGTAGCAATGAGCACATTCTGTGTAGAGTCTGCATGTCCTCCCCGTGGTCGAATGACGCTAGAGACATGCAGGTAGGTGCGAGCGTGAATGGGCATTTCTTCTTTGAAGGTTGGGCATCAGGTTGGCAACTTGGCACCGTAAAAATCCACTGCCATTCATGAGGCGGACCAGAGTTCCGCTGTGGTGACCCCTAACCGAGAAAAGCCGAAAAACGCAGTAGCAGTGACTGCAAGCTCAGTGGTACATACTGTTATAGCAGCTTGCCTAGTGGCACCCAAACGTGCCAGTCTATATATTGTCCACATTGAAAAAATATTTTTGCATGATGGAAATCATCCTAGCAGAAGCTAATGTTATGTAGAATGATAGGGAAACTGATGGCTTTCAATACTGGGTGGAAGGAGCAGTCTTGCAAGCGTTCCTATCACGTGATCGAAAATTGTAAATGGTGAATGAGTATTGAGCAAACCTAATTGGTCGAAATGTCGCTTGCGTAACATGGAAATCGCTGTAGGGAATATTTTCCCTTTACTTCAGTGCAGTGCAATCTCGGAGTAGGAATATTTAAGTAGCGGGGGTGTGGGGAGGTTTTAGATAAGTATAGCAAGTTTTAAGTATAGCAGCGTTTAGGTAAGTATAGTTTTTTATTTTTTTATTATATTTTCAAAATTTCAAACATCGCTCATATGGTGTCGACTATATGTTTGAAACTTTCGAAAATATAATATAGACCCATCTTGCAAGCCTAGTGGCACCCAAACATGTCAGTCTGCAAATCCTCCTTGCAAAAAATAATTGTAATCAGAATGATACAAAAGGACAGGGAAATATATGACTTGATATTGTGTGGAAGTTGCAATCTTGGAAACCTAGTGTCACCGAAAGGTGTGAGTTTTGTTTGTATTGAAAAATATGTTTTGTGGGCTTCAAATCCTCCTAGCAAGAGATAATTTTATGCAGAATGAGGGAGAATGACAGGGAAACTGACAACTTTCAAAACTGTGTAGAAGGGGCAATCTTGCAAGCCTAGTGTCATCCAAGGTGTCAGTCTATACATTGTTTCAACTTAAAAATATGTTTTGCAAGCTGCAAATTCTCCTAATAGGAGATAATTTTATGCTGTGTAGAAAGGTCAATCTTGCAAGCCTAGTGCTTGTGGTTGTGCCATCCATAGGTGACAGTCTATGTGTTGTCTGCACTGAAAAATATTTTTTGCAGGTTCCTTCCTTTACACCATAACTACTGTGGGTTGCAAGAATCAGATATTTATACATAGAAAAATTGGTAGAAAAAAAATATTAGCAACCATTTTCTGAGGGATACAAAGTCTAAAATTTATACCTGTTATTATTTAATGATATAAATTCACAACAATTTGTCAGAAAGCCTTAATTTTTTCAATAAATAAAGTTATGTCTCAACTTTGCTGAAGAATTCTGATTAAAGCCAAGTCCCTTTTCAGGGGGTGACCTGGGAGCGATGTCTGACGGAGTTGCTCAGAGGCACACAGTAGGCAAATGGAGGCGGAAGGATTCAAACCCTGTGCTTTTGACTACAGGAAGCAGTTTAGAGCCTAAGTACCAGACATCTACAATTAACTTGAACAATAACTGCTTCTTGTAGTTGAGGGTACAGAGTTTGTTTCTTCCTAGCTCTGTACTTGATGGGTAAAAATAACTCTTTTTCCAAAAACTAAGATACTCTAATGAAAACGTATTACTGACACACACACACACACACACACACACACACACACACACACACACACACACACACACACACACACACACACACACACACACACACACACACACACACACACACACACACACACACACACACACAGTTAAGATTGCATATATACATTTCATCTGTATATATGTGTTTTGCATATGGAATACGACATATAAGTGTCCAGAGTCATTTCACCTAGTTAATGTTTAGAGAGCAAAGTAAACCATCATGTTTGTAGTGGATGTGAGTCACTTAGGATTATGAGAACCCGTGAAAGCAAAACAAAATTGGTTGTTTTGGAAATAAATAGTCTAAAGAGAGGAAATGCTTTGATAAATAATGACAGGAAAGTAGCTCATGGCTTCTGAAAGTTACTGTAATCTGTGTACTTAAACTTTGAAGATTATTAAGAAAAATAAAGCTCTTTTCCATGCAGTTGTCAGTCATGATTTATCAAAATTAAAAGACATACAGAGAGATGAATATTGCAGCATTTCTGCCTCTAAGATGTTACATGACTGGCAAGTTATGTCTTTGCAAAATGCTACTCATATAATAAAAAGCATAACAGCAAATGCAACTTAAATGGACAAAGTAGCCAAAACAGTATGTTGCTCTGCACCACTTATTGAATTAGAGTCTATCTCTTTCTCATTCTCAAAGAGGTCAAAGGTAATCTAGAAAGCTCAAGTCAGGTCTGGTATCCCACCTGTGACCCAGAGGGTGAGAGGACTAACGAGAAACCAAGTACAAAAGATTAGTCCAGATAAAATCACTTCCGCTAGTAAATCTAGGAGACTGTATAATACCAAGAACACTCATCCATCTACCTACTTATCTGAATAAACTACTTGAAACTTCAATGAGGCTTCTTTAATCCTCCCACAGGGAGATCAGGAAGAACGACATTTACTTACAGATCTAGCATTATGACGAGAACCCTTAACTTTTCTTAAAATTATTTTATAAATATTATTTTATAAATATCTACACAACGTTTGCAAATATACTCTCACTTACGTTTTGCCTTTCATGCACCTGACCAGTGGGGTTGCTGTTAATGACACAGAAATGTAATTGTATAGTTAAATAGCTACCTACATGATACAGAAGTTTTGTGCTAGATTTCCTAGCATACAGATAAACAGGATTAAGAAAAATAGAAAATAAATAGAAAATATACCTTACATAGTTTATACTGAAGAGTTCATTAAAACATCAGCTAGGTTATATACCTAAATTAATAAGTGAATTATTTTATAATGATTTTATTGATGCCACTCCAATTTATAATTATAAAACAAATAACAGTTAGTGTTGAGGAAGAAGGATATGAGCCTTTGATCAGTTTCTTCATGCCGGCCAGGATTTAATTCCCTCAACTTCCATTTGCCTACTTTATGATACAGAGCAATTCCCTTAGCCAGACAGTACTTCTGGGTTGGTCCTGACATGAGACATCTGTGTGCAGTGGGCTTACTTGGTTAAATAAATAAAAAAAGTCCATCTAATTAACTGTAGCCTATTAGACTGCTCCAAACCATTTATAATTTGTGCCCAAAATTATTTATAACAGAGCACAATAGGTTTGCTGAAATGTTTTGTGCAATGCACAGACGGATTCTTGGCAACTGACTGAACGTGGATTGCAAATCAAGAAATCAAAGCTAAAGCAACATAACCGTAAGTAATAAAACAGGAAAAATATTGATTAGCACATAATGTAAATGAAAATACATCCCCAATGTAAGGGGTTTCCCACCACAACCTCAAATCTACTGTCCCTGCAGTCACACAGTTATGGGGGGTAAGGGCAAAGCGTAACAACCCAAAATACTTTTCATCGCATAGTCTGATATAATGCATAAGAAATGAAACTGCATGTCAAACACACAGTCCTAACATATTGGCTTCTGATAATTTACAATGCAATGATATTAGATACTTCCAGATGTACAGAGTTCCTGGTGAAGTCATTCCAGATAATTTGATAAGCTGTAAATGTTATGTTTTATGCTGGAATGAATGGACATTTGCAAGTTCTGTGTAATCTTCTGTCAAAAAAAAATGTTGTTTAAGTTATTATATTTGTGGTTCAGTAGTTCTTTGCCCACAGGTAAAGCTTACAGATGCCTTGGAAAACATTTACCTGCCAGAGGAGTTTGATGTAGCTTTGCCATTTAAGCCTTTTCTTGTTTGATTATATTCAGAGCAGTTTATATATTTTCTTCAGAATAAGATTGCCAGGTCAAAGGTTAGTAAGACTGAAATGTCACTAAAATATTAGATTTCATTTAAAGCACTGGTTTTAAGAAGTGAGTTCAGGGAAAAATTATGTATACAGACCTACAGACTATTTTAGGGCCAAAATGTTGCACTCTGTTATGATGCAGCACTATTTAAGATCTTTATTTAATATTTGGTAACTGAGTAGGTGGACTGGTCTGAAGACCCTTTTTAGCCGTGACATAAAAACACAGAAACAAAAACAAACAACATGGATAATCAAGAAACATTTAATACATAAGAACAAATGCAAAATCAAATGTGTTTTGAAGGATCTTGGAACAAACATATGCTTGTTGCAGGTCCTTATGCTTGTTACAGTGTCTTATGTATAATGAAACTTTGCTGAGATAGTTAACAGTAACACCACAATTATTTACATTATATATAGTATAGCATATACTCCATTTTGAATTTCAGCATTTCAGGAAACAGCAGAACAACATTTAGGACAACAAACAGGTAAAACGTGTCATGCCATAGGTAGCATGTTTTTAGAATTCAACATGCCATGGTATATGTCTTGCTGGAAGTAGTATGCAGATCATGCCTTTTAAACTTGGTTGACTTTTTTGAAACAGTCACCAAGGCCATTGACGAGGGAAAGGCAGTCCATACAGCCTACCTAGACCTGGCGAAGGCTTTCGACAATACCCCACGGGTATCATCAAAAAAACTCATCAACTTAAAAATGTAAACCATACATTACAAGATGGTTGCAAAAACTGGCTAGTGACAGAAACCACAGGGGTCAGAGTTGCTGCGCCCATGTCAGACTCCTACCTGTCACAAGTGGTGGTCCCACAGGGCTCAGTCCTGGGCTCACTCTTGTTTTGCATCTACTTTTCTGGAAGCAAAAGCAACACAGGGGGGGTGGTTAGACAACAAAGTTTGATGATGACTGACTGGGCTGTTGAGAGTTGAGAACACATCCATCCGACACAGATCAGAAGGGTCTCAAAAAGAACAGAAACGTGCCAGAGCCCACCAAAGATTGTTAAATGCCAAGAGAGAGAGATATATACTTACCTCCTTACCCCTTGCTACCTACCATATAGGTGGCAAGAACACAGAAGGGACCTGGGAACCCAGGTTGACAGTAGCCTTTCATTCGACACATGCCCCATTCGAATGTATCTGACCCAAAAGGATAAAGGGTCTCAAAAATCTGTCTATGCTGCACCCACTGAAAGAACTCCAGTTATATTCAGACATACAAGGCCATGTCAAACCCAGATTTGATGAATATGCTTCATCTCAAAAAATCTAGATCCCTCAGAGCCACAAGGCGGTGACTTAAAAACCGACATGTATGCTAATAGGAAGGACGGAGGGATAGATTCATCACCCAAAGACTCCTATGCTGTGGAACAAAATCCCGCAGAGCACCTCGCTGGCCTTGTTCAAGAGGAATCTGACCAATGGATGGTTACCTCAGTGTCACTGCTCGACAGAGGCACAGCTAAATAATGGGCATAGTTTCTCCAAACTAAGGGTGGGGGTTAAACAAACTATGGCTAGGCTTATAAATGCCCCTCGCAGAGATAGCCATGTGAACCTATGAACCTATGAACCTATGATAGCAAATGGTGAGGTTAACCATTGTCGCTAAAGCATTTACATTCAGTTCCTTGTGCAAGTTTTCAGAGAAGGCCTTTTTGTACTCAGTGAGAGATTCCAGGTCCTTAAATTCAGATGGGTGTCTGATCCATAATGCTGAGCTTAATTGGGAGAAGGCACATTTTTCAGTCCCTGTTTTATATGGAGGTCTGCTTAGTGTGATAGGTTTCTCTTGGGCACTTTATAAAGAGTAAACCTGATCTTGGATAGCTAGTTTCCTTCTGAAAGGTATGCAATAGTAACTGTTTAGTATTTTTTTGAATAAGAGTACCTAGGAAATAATTCGACCTTTTGGTGACCGTAAGATATTTTAGAAGTTGTAGGAGGTTACAATGTCATGACATTTCGCTATTGGCAAGGAGGACAAATGTGTAAATTTTATTTTTTGTGATTTGAAGTCTTTGGGAACGTTATGATGAGTTACTGATAACTACTGGAAGATCATAATGCATTGGGAGGGCAGGAGGAGAACATTTTTGAATAAGGAAAAGTGGGCTAAAGGAGAAAGTTAATTAAATAATGCTATAGCAGAGTTTAACTTGAAAAAGTACTGTGTTAATTATGTTTAGAAGATCTGAAAAAGTTAGAGAAGGATTAAGGTTATGTTCTAGGCATCTGTATTCAGAAATGAGGGAGTGATGCTGTTGTGGTTATCAGTGATGTTAATAAGAGGTAGATGAAGGAGATTTTTGGGGTGGGGGATGTAAATAATATAAGGTTATTTTTTGTGGTTAATAAGAAGGTGATTATAGTCAGCCTAGCTGCATAGCTTAGACAAAGACTGTTATAGTCTGTTTTAGGGATCAGAGGGGCATTTACTGGTTTGTAATAGAAGGATAGCTAGGTATGATTTGGCTTAGAGAGTGGCTACCAAGAGTGCAAAATAGACAACTGAAATCTGTGTTGATGTTGGCACCATTAACTTGGATTAAAAATTTAGATACAAAGAGAAAGTTTCCCGATAAAAATTGTGTTTGACTGCTTAGCTGAAAAGTTGATTTTTAAAAAGAATTGGTTTTAACTGACTCACTGGGGCAGCAGTAAAGTGTTCTGTTTACTCAGGGTTGGAATGAGCCTGGACAGCTGTACAGTTAGGTAGGATGCACTGAATGACCCGTTACTCCCCATGTTATAGGGGAGGGATGTTTACTGCATGCCTGACATTTGGTTATGGATGCAGGAGCAGTAGTGATAGCTTATAGAGTTGCATGACTTATAGAGTATACAGAACATGGATAGGAATCTGCAGCCTCCCATGATCCCACTGCAAGACATGCATGAAAAAAAGATGTGATGTGGTTGACAATTTTCCTAAGGAAGGAACCAGGGTAAGGTCTCTGACTGCTGCACCTGAAAAGAAGATCCAAAGGATCTGTGTGTACATACTATATATAAACACACATATAAATGCTAAATACACACAGATATATATTATATTATATTGGGTCTATATCATATGAGCGAATAGGAAAAACCACGAACGCTCACAATCTTGAAGGTACTGGACCTTGAACTGCTTTTTCTGAGATTGTGGTACAGTGAAGAATGAAATATTTGCCCTTTCCTCACTGTAGTGCGATCTCGGAGTTTGGATATATATTTAGTGAGGGGTGGGGGGTGGGGGGCACAGCCCCCCACAATAGCAAGTTCGAGATCCGGTACTTTCGAGATTGTGAGCGTTTGCGGTTTTTCCTATTCGCTCATATGATATAGACCCTATTATATTATATTATATATAACACACACACACACACACACACACACACACACACACACACACACACACACACACACACACACACACACACACACACATGCACAGCCTCATTTCTAAGACTATGGAAAGGATCATTATGGATTTAATAAACAATAATATAGGCAACTTACAGACCACAGACCCAAGTCAGTTCAGCTTTGTCAATGGTAGAGCTTGTTTCCCTAACCTGGTCAACGTCTTTGAGAAGGTTATGGAAGCAACTTATGAAGGCAAATTGGTAGACACTGCATACCTTGACCTCACAAAGTATTTGACACTATCTCGCAATCAAACGTCATAAATAAACTTATCAGGTTGGACATAAACCCCTCTGTTTTCCAATGGATTTCAAACTGACTCACATACATAACTCAAGGAGAAAATATTGGAGCCTTCAATTCTTCAAATGAACCTGTTACCAGTGGTGTTTCTCAGAGTCTGTGACAGACTATGTTTGCTGATGACCACAAACTTGGAGCCATTATAAACTCCCCAGAGTGCACTCAGATCCTCTAAGAAGACCTGAAACAAACAAATAACTGGCACCAGAGCCACAATCTAAAAGTAAATGCCAAGAAATGCATAAGCACATCTTTTGCCAAGCAAAATTTTCGGTGCAATTATTACTTAGACAACACACTGCTGTGTATTGATCCAGTTAACAGTGACCACAGCACATTTGTGGACAATAAACAATCTTTCAATCACACGTATCCATAATGCTAGAAAGTTCTTCTTCAGTGCACAACTTATAACTAAGGGTATGTTATCCAAGTCTAAGGAAGTACTCTTACTATTGTAGTCTGTACTTATCAGACCGATTATTGCCCTTGATATTTAACTAACCAGATAATTAACTCAGTTGGAAAGACCTCATTGCTTCCTTACTAAGAGAATCAAAGGCCCAACTCACAAGTACTGTTCAGACCACCTTTAAACCCTGTCCCTTTTTTCAGCATCTATATACTGAGAGGCTACCTGTGCTTGGCTTATAGGGCCTCAATGAATCCTGTCCTGTCTGACCTATTACACCTTTTAAGTCTAGTCAAAACAAAAACACTTGGGCAAGGGATTTTTACCTCTACTGTAGTATAAATAGAATATGTTGGAGGGATAGGTATGAGTCACTGAGAATTCCAATAATGTGGACCTGACTTACCCTACACATTAAACAGAGCATTCCTCTGGCCCTATTCAAATAAAATGTAGATGAATGGATGGGAGACTGGAAATACACCCTCAGTCTATGACTCCTGTCCTTTATAGATAGGGGTGCATGTAATGTTGTAGTGTTTTTTGCACTGAGTTAGCCACAAGAAAACACACACACACACACACACACACACACACACACACACACACACACACACACACACACACACACACACACACACGGTTTGAATGGTAGGAGCTGCTATTTCTTTATCCTGCATGGGAAATGGCATATACCCACAAAGATCTGACTGTCAAGTGACAGGCAATAGGATGGAATTAACTAATCATTTTTATACGATATTGTGAAAAATGAGCCCAGATTACCTAGAATTCCATATAGAGTGCCACTGTAACAAATGGAAGGTTAAATAGGGTGCTTACTGTAATTTTTTAAGCAGAGCTTATTCCAGAGACCATTGTACATACTGTGGTGCCACTGTGATACACTCTAACAACCCATTTTCAAACACTTCAGTTTGTAGAATCTGCCTTTTCAACTTGGCGTAGCAGTATAACAGTGAACACATCTGTTTACATTAAAGTGAAGGCCTTCCTCTGTTGTGTAATGCTCTTTCCCAGAAATTCACCAGAAAGGAGAAGCTACTGATGAAGGAAAACTTGTGGGGCGCTAGCCACAGGGTAAATGGGCAGAACTCTGGTGGTAGTTTGAGTGTGCATTATATATGTTTCTCTTTAATGTGGCTAATGGTAGATCAGGAGAGGGAGAGTGATGGTGCATTATGGGATGGAGGGAGGTGGCCTAGGAAAGTTTGAGCTACAGAGCAGACCTAGTGCCTGTGGGCTTAGAACTATGTATTACTGAAGATGGTCTCAGTGTTATGGATCTAGCACTATGGTAAGACATGACTTGTTTATCTTAGTCTGGGTATCACTTTCCTACTGCTTAGGGCAACTTCTTTTATAGTAAATATATGAGATATATTAGAGTACACTGCAAGAAACATGTGATGGTGGAGAGGACTGTTTTGTTATTTTCATTTGATTAGACTGGTAACTCATACAAGCACGTTCGGCAGTGTGAATGTTAGGTCCATCATCCTCCCATGTGACCATATGAACAGATGTATGCTTCTAGGAAGAAGCTGTGATGTCAGAACACATCAGAACATTTATTTTTGTGATTCAGGAGATGTATAAATGCAGCCTGGTAACCTAAAGAAGGACTCCTATAGATGGATGACTAGTGTAAGCTCATAAAGAAAGTTAATATAATCGTACAATACTGTAACTACACTGTATGATGTATGAGTATGTAAAATAGTCCTACTAGGCAGATGAGGAATTTATATGAGCAGTGTACTCAAACTTCAGAGGCGGCAGCAATAACCTGAATGCTCATATTACATTACTTAGTGAAGAGGTGCTTTTGAGGGAATTTGTTTGAAATGCCGCCTCTTCAGATAACCAAGGTGACAGTAGCTGCAGAGATTCACAGATGATTCTTTGAGCTTTGTGTCATCCCTGTAAAGGGTAATACTGAAGTCACCAGATGCACAGATAGAAAAAACTCATTTCAAGTCTTCCTATTCCCCCTTCTGCAGCTGTGTCTCACAAATAAAGCAAAGAAAGCTATATTTCCCAGTCATTTTCAATTATAAATATATCCTGCAAATGTCAAGGAAGATGACCCATGTTTTTTTTTTTTTTTCCTCTTTTGGTTTTGTTTTCATTCACACTAGTCATAAAAGCAAATTTAAGCAGTTGAAAGCTAAAGGGAGCTGAAATATATTTTGCCATTGATTTCACACATACAACATAATGAATATTTAAATGACAACTCCTATTAGAAAGACTTTTACAGGGTTAGCATTATTTCAGTTAGAGATAGTACAATTTCTATTAGGTTACGTCACTGAAAAACACATATTCTTCAAAAAGTAGTAAAATAAAATGTTATAATGCTGTTTATGACAAGTACAACACTAGGAATACAGATCAATGAATTATAGCTTTAAGCAAGGATTGGGAAATGCCAAGGGAAACACATGTTCTGTCTTTTAAAGGATTCCATATAAATAGCCCATGAGAGGAAGTACACTCCAGGGTGTTAATCATGCCCCATGAGAGTCATAAGGCACATCCTCAAGTGTAACCATGTTTGCATCTTTGGGTAGTGAACTGAAATGTGATGATTCACATCACAGAAAGGCTCATTATCCTTGTGAAAAGTCATTTATGTTTCAAAAGAGATCAGATGTAGAATGAGTGTCAGTCTGTGGTCATACTGAACGTCTTTGAGACAATTGTTTTCTTGCCAGCTTATAAGAAGAAGGTATGAAATTACTAAGATGTAGAGGACTTCTTTGATCAAAGTTTTTTCTAAGGTACGTCTAGCTGGCTTTAGATTGAGTTATAGTATTTTAGACTTCTAGTGATAAAATTAGAGGACATTAGAAGTTGCGAAACACTTTGCTTTTGAAGTTTCTGTCTCCTTTTTCTTTCATCCCTTCGCCATAAGCTGCCACCCTTATTTGCCATCCCATGCGTCTTTCAGTTAACATTATGTAGTACTTAACAGAGATACTGAGAAACTGTTCTTTACACCATCTCGTGCTTTCCCAGCATGTGAACAGACTTACTGACATCCGTGTAAGCCTCTGTACTGTTGTTAATAACTGTAAGGCCTCTTTCAGGGAAGATTCATGGAGTAAACTGGAAGATCCTGCCTCATTGCAAGTGAGCAATCACATGAGCATATACTTTGTCTTTATCTCACTGGCACAGTAACCCTGGCTTAGTCCCCAGGCACTGCAGGAAAGGTGATAAAGTGACTGAACAATGTCTCAGTGCAGCACTTCACTTCACTTGCTCAGTGGTGAGAATCTTAATTAAGATATCTGTAGAAACCTGTGCAGAGGAGGTGTAGCTGCATGGGGCTTTTATTTGTAGCTTGAAATGGAGTTGATAGATCAGTCTCACTTTGCACTGCCACTTTTCATGCATTTTTCTTATGGAAATTTCTCTCAACTTGTGTAAGGCTGTGGCCTTGTGAATCCTTAGGCAAAGTGTAGAAATGGTGATGGTCGTTAGAGATCATCTTAAGGTGGTTGTGACTGGACTTTTCAAAAAATCCTGGTGCAAAGCAGTGGGGTAGGTGAAGTTAATTAGTTGTTATAATGGTTTCTTCCATCTGATTATTCACTGTTTATAAGTTTCTTCTTCTTCTTCTTCTTTCAGCTGCTCCCATTAGGGGTCTCCACAGTGGATCAACTGTTTCCATTTCTTCCTGTCCTCTGCATCTTGCTCTGTCACACCAACCATCTGCATGTCCTCTCTCACCACAGCCATAAACCTTATCTTAGGCCTCCCTCTTTTCCTGTTACCTGGCAGCTTCATCCTTAGCATCTTTTTCCCAATATACTCTGCATCCCTCCTCTGCACATGTCCAAACCAACATAATCTTGCCTCTCTGTTCATAAGTTTCTATACACGTTTATGTTTAACATCTGTCTTTCAGTATATTGTGATACCTCTGATGTATATTTCTTCATTTTCATTGTTTGCCTTTCCCTGGGCTGAGCTTAACGTTGGTCCATATACATCAGTGATCTTTCCTGGTTGTTGTGTTGTTGTTGTGTCTTTCGGCTTTTCCCGGTTAGGAGCCGCCACAGCGGAACTCTGGTCCACTAATGATTGGCAGTAGATTTTTACGTGCCAAGTTGCCAGCCCTGATGCAAAACGTTCAACGAAGGTACACCCATTCATGCATGTCTCCACACAGAAGACGCTCTAACTGAGAATCGAACAGGACAACGTCTTGCTGTGAGGCAACAACGCTACCGCAGCACCACCACTGCAGTAGAGTGATCTTTCCTGGTAAACTGTAAATAAATAAAATAAAGAAGGCATGTTATAAATCATAACCAAGGCATGGAGGATCTTAACATAGGTTCTACAACACTTACAGAGAAGTTATCTAACATGGTAGCACTCAGAAAATCCTTGAATTATGTTTAATCCAATTTAGACCACTAGGAATCTGAGTTAAGTATTTGTCCAGCACACTGGAATCCTCATTTCTTGGAGGTAAGCAGCATAGAACATAAGTAAGTACCTAGGTAATCTCTACTATGAACTGCACACCACAGCCACAGAAATCTGGGTACCAAAGCTAAATCTTATATAGATGAATAAACCAGCTATATTGAATGGCAATTGTTGAGCCTGCTTCCTTGCCAGTGTGCCATTTTCCATGCGCCTAGATTTTTAGCCTGTTTTATGGTTTGGGACATTTGGTCTACACAGAAGCAGAATGGTGACATTGTGCCTTTTCAGTATTATATTATGAGTTTCTGTTTCTGTGTGTAATCACTTTGTGTTGCCTGGATTGAGACTCAAGGAAGAGCTGTCAGTAGTCACAGAAAAAAAAATCACCATCATGAAAATATCCAGATAAAATTATGCATATCCCCATAATAGCATGCTATATAATGTTTCCATATTTACCATATTATATCACTAGGAAATCTATCATTATGCAGTTCATTTATCTTTGATACTCAGATGTTTATATTAGTTATTGTTTTGTTCTTATACAGATTTCAAAATATAAATATTTATTCCATTTCAAGTTGGCAGATGCACACATTGATTATTATTTCTTTGTTTTTATACAGATTTCATCATGGAGAAATAGCTAAGAGGTAATATTTTGAAGATGGAGGCTTTTCACATCTGTCTTTAATATCTTTTTTTTTTTCATAATATAATTTTATGGCCCCCTGTGCATGTTGACTGTCTGAATGTCACCTATTGCACACTCAGGCCATTTATGGTGCGGCCATTATTCATGCAGCCACGAGAAAGTTTTCCATATTTGAAGCCTAACCCCTCCCATGTGGGATATGAAGGCTTGCTGCACCTTCCCTGTAGGGTGAACATCCCCCCACATCTGATGAAAGCTACCATGCAGCTACGGATGGCAAAGCCAAGTTCATGTCTGGGCCTTGTACTACATTGCACACATCCCTCTCTTTAGTATATGGTGGTGTTGCAGTAGGCTGGACGTCTTCCCTTCCCACTAGCATGGATGAGCCAACGTCACTTCCTCATTTCCATCCTCCCATGCCTGATTCCTCCCTGCCTAAAATGCTAATCAAGCTCAGATCATCTGGGTCAAAGTCAGAGCTTCATCTCACTCTCTCTGTCTCTCTCTATGCCAAGGAAGCCAGAGTGTCTTGAACACCTTCAGTTCCCCTGAAGCTTGACCTATCTAGGAAAATTTTTCTCACTGCAGAATTCTCATTCAAATAGCATCATCCTCATAGAGCTACAGTCTTCCTTATTTTCAGTGATGGAAAAGATGGATCTTTCTGTAGTCTTGCCCAAGGGATGGCACATAAACAACAAACACAAAAATGAACAAACTAAATTGTATGAAGTCCTCAGAGCACATCAGGAACCTTTACAAATAATTTGCCCATTTTTATATTTTGTGCTGTAATGGTAAAGGAGCAAGTAAGAAGCAGTAGTTAACGGAGACATTATCCCATCTAAGATGGTAGCTGCACCCCCATATAGCCACTGTGGTAAGAGGTTGTATGTGTTTTTACTACATGGTTATGTCTTCATCAGTGTAGCATATTCACCTTTACTGTTCAGTACTGTGGCAGTACCAGGGGTCTGTAAAAGTGAATGAGGCTGCCACTAAACTGTGAGTCTGCATGAGTGTGACATTGTTGTAATAAAGAGAGCCTCAGAAATACACATGGTCTCTTCATTTGCTCTTTCTCAGTTCAGTACATCAATAATAAAAGTGGTGCCATAGAAATGAACATACTCATTTTGCTGCAAAGATGAAAGTGGTGCCATAGAAATGAACATACTCATTTTGCTGCAAAGATGATGTGGCTGCTGGCTTCATAGGCATAGAGTGTGATTTTACACTTTCACTGCCACCTCTTGCACTCACTTAATACAGGCTGATACTGAGCATTTGTTAGTAACCTGATCGTGCAGCTAACAGAGCCTCCATTTTATTACAGAACGTGCTTCTTTGTTAATTTGTTAGATAACATCTCCATCTAGCTAACAAAGTGTTTTCCGTGTGACTTACCACCCTTTTTCTGACTTCTACAACTTAATCTTACATTAAAGTACAGTTTTCACTTGGTTTCCTAGTCTGGGTATAAACTTGCTGAGAGCAGTAGAGGTTATTCAAAATCATTTGCTGCTGTTTTTGAGGGGAAGACATAATTGCCTGGAGTTTAACTGCTTTCTTATTTGTTCTTTCACTTTTCCACTGAACTTAACAGTGGGTGATGCTACTCTATGCAGCTCCACATGATACTGTACTAGAAAGATGCAGACACTTTAATTTTAGAATTTTCTATTAGGAGTTTTAGTTTATTCCCCATTATAGCAGTATAAACCAACCATAGAGTTAAGCAGCTGTACATCAGTGCACATTTAATCTAATCTTGTAGCCAGTCTAGACTAATTATTTACCTAATTATTTACTACCTACCTGGTGTTGGTGCTCAAACCAGATTTTCTCTGTCTACCATTATTAATATACCACAAATCAATAACTTAACTATGAAATATTTCTCCCAGTAGTTGCATGAAAAGGCTCAGTCTTGCACTAAGATAACATTCTTTTAGACAGATAGCACTCCAGTAAATCAACTCTAGACATCACAGGCACTATTCCCCCTTTAGCCCACATTGGTAATCATCTGGAAAGATGGATTTGCACTTTTCAAATGTCTGTTTAGCCAGCTTGGCTGAAATGGGCATCCTGAGACAATATGGCAGTTGTCTCATGTTTAACGACAACCACCTACTGCTTAAATAAACTGACACAGTGTGTAAGAGATGTAATTATATAATGCTAGTTATATAATGTTATTAAAAGCAAAGCTCTCAGCTGAAGTCACTATAAATAAGAAGCAGGTTGTTAGTTCCATACAACACAATACCGCACTAAACTAATCACACAGTTCAAACCAAACACATAGACCTACATATGCCAAGGCTCTTAAAAGTAACCTACTTAAAACACAGAGGCCTCCTAAATGTAACCCAAGAAACAATTACCCTACATTCAGCAGCCTCACAAAAATAGAACACAAGCAGCACCCACCACAAAACATACATCTAAGAGTCACATTGATTCAATAAAAAAAAATAAATAAAATTCAAAAATCCAAAAGGGGAACCTCCACACAGTGCAATATCTTATTAGGTGACTCCATAGTGAGGCACACCAATGCACCACTTGCCTAGGATGGTGTCAGAGTTAGTTGCCTATCAGGTGCTAGGATTTACCGCATCACGCATGTGCTAAACTCCCTGTACTACAAGTACACATATGACACAGGCATAGTGCATGTGGGTGCAAATGACTTGAGACATAAATCTTTGGGCTATATGTAGAGAGAGACATCATGGTGCTCTGAGAATATATGTCGGAGGCAGGTATGAGCCTAGCCTTGAGCAGCATTTTACCATCACCAAGAACAATGCCACAATATTAACAAAAGATTACTGACTTCAACAACTGGCTTAGCTTCTGTAATCATTCAATGGAGGTACAATATTTATATATCTGCTGGGGAGGAGATAGTAGACAGTCCTAAGTGCTTTGCCAAGGGTAGCCTGCACCTATCCCCTCAAGGCTTTCATATATTGGCTAATCCTTGTCATCCCATAGTGCCTTTTTTTTAGGCATTGTCAGTTTTCTAAAGCTTCCAACATAACAAAACAGAATTTGGATAACATAAAGGTATTGCTCCTCAATGATTGGAGGCTTAACAAAAAAAATCCAGTTCTTACCCTGGAAAATATCAATATATGCATCATCATGAAGACCTGGTTCAAAACAAATGAGAACACTCCATTAGTGCAGTGTTTCAATGCCTACTACATGTTCAGGTCCACTGCATGAGATGAAGGCACTAAATGCAGCAATGTTCAACATATGCTTAAAAATCTATTTCACCTTCAGTCTCATTAGACAAGCTAATGACCCTGAACAAACAACAAAACCTTGTATTATATCATAGTTAACTGTAGGACCCTACATGTCTCCCTCAGACCATAACTTCTTAACTAGTGTGGAGTTTTTATGCATTAAACCAAACACCTTTATTGACCGAGAGACTTCTACTTCCTCAAACAGGTATGTCTAGAAATGTCTGGGCTTCATTAATACAAACTCTTTGGGCCAGTTAGTTTGCATGCCAACCAGGGGAGATAAATTCCTGGACTTGGTCTTTACCAATATGGGACAACTCTGTGTCCTCCTAAGTGAAACTGGACCATAAATCAGTCACATTGACCAGATTAAATTCAAATTACCCTTCCAACCTGATAACCCCACTGTATATGCAGAATCTTTGCCCCCAAATTCTATGCACATGTGAATTGTTGCATAGACACATCTGCCCCTCCCCTACAAATTGACTACAACATAAAATTTAAAAATAAACCTCTATGATGGAATGGAAATATAAACAGCCTCTATAATAATAAAAAAGTCATTACATGCAAAAGTAATTTTAACTCTCAAGATGCCAAAAATGATTTCGCTAAACTTAAAGGGAACTCCAGACCCTGATCAAATCAACCAAAGCCAGATATGAGGTAACTATATCCACACAGGTGAAGGATAACCACAAAGCCTTCTGTAACTATGTTAATAACCTCAGAAACAATGTCCAGCACTGAGCAGAGCTAATAGTAAATGATAACTCATACTTGAACACAGAGGACATACCCAATATGCTATCAGATAAATGTTCAAATTCCACCCTCCCTATATTCCCAGACCACATACCTGGATTTATACCCCCTCACATCTCCCAAGAACAAGTTCTCAAAGCACTATCCAAGGCCAGAAATACTACTTGATGTATGGGATGATGTCAAATGCCTTTACAAGGTCTATATAATAGCAAATAATAAATGATAATAGATAATAGATACTTGGACTCAGACAAATGTAGTTCAAATTCCACCATCCCTATATTCCCAGATCACATACCTGGATTTATACTCTCTCACATCTCCCAAGAACAAGTTCTCAAAGCACTATCCAAGGGCAGGGATACTACTTGATGTGTGGGATGATGTCAAATGCCTTTACAAGGTCTAGATAACAGCAAATAATAAATGATAATAGATACTTGGACACAGAGAACATAGCCAATATACTACTGAACCAATGTAGCTGAAACTTCACCCTCCCTATATTCCCAGATCACCTACCTGGATTTATACTCTCTCACATCTCCCAAGAGCAAGTCCTCAAGGCACTATCCAAGGCCAAGAACACTACTTTCATGGAGCCAGATAACACAACTGGCTGGATACTGATCAGCCTGATGTAGGACTTGCCAGAGCCCCCTACAGAGGCTATTCAGTATCAGTATCCAAACAAGCTTTGCCCCAGATAAATGAAGGACAGCAGCAGTCATCCCCTTGTACAAAGTTGGGGTGTCAGTGGACCTGGGTATTTATAGCCCCATGAGCCTGTCCAGTCTCATCTGTAATGTTATGGAAAAGAACATTATGTAATTAATAAACAAGGACATAAACATCCTACACACTCTCAACCCAAGCCAGTTCAGGTTTGTCAAGGGCAGATCCTGCCTATTTAACCTGAATGACTTCTTCAAGATGGTTTCCTGAAGCAGTAAATGAGAATAAATCTGTATACACCACATATCTAGACCTTGCAAAATCATTTGAAATCATCCCACACATCAATATTTACTTTGAGTTTTTTAAATGCTACAAGGTAGCTTCATTGTTATTTTGATGTTTGTTGCAAGTTTATGTGAGGGGTTATGATCCATGGGTCTATATTATAACATCGAATTTTATAAAGTTCGAATGTTATAATATCGAACCAGTTTTGTCGAATGCTGAAAACAGCGAATGTGCAGGTCACGAAATTTTTTCCCAGGGAAAGAATTTGGTGGGCCGTTGCTGTGGGTTCACTGTTTTCAGCATTTGATATGTTGGAACGTAGGGGGTTGGGTTCAGATAAGTGTGCAATTGTGTGTAGGTTAGGGTTAGGGGGCAGGTTAGGTGAGTTAGGGTTAGGGTGTGGGTCAGGTAAGTGTGTGGTTGTGTGTAGGTTAGGGTTAGGGGGCGGGTTAGGTGAGTTAGGGTTATAGCGCGGGTGAGGTGAGTGTGCGATAGTGACGGACCTTAGGGCTAGGGTTGGGTTAAGGTAAGTGGATAGCTAGTAGTGTATGTAAAGTTTAGTTTAGGTTTAGGTGTAGGATTTTAAGTGTATGTGTGTGGATTGCTGTTTTTTGTATGTGTGTGTGTTGTGTGTATGTTTCTCGGAATAGCAATTTTTTTCCCTGGAAAAAAAATCGCTATTCTGACTGTTCGATGTTTGCGGATTTCGGTGTTTAGGGTTCGATATTATAACATTCGATCTTTGTAGATTTCGATGTTATAATATAGACCCATGATCTATGTGGTTATTTTTTTGTATCTTGAAGAGAAGAGTTTTCATTTTGAATGCTATTTCAGTGAGTGTTGTGGGATATGGCAGAAATCACTGTAAATTCCTGCAGTGTACTAGAGCCATTGAATGACTTTCCCAGCTAAATGTAAATCCCTGTGTAACTTGTTGGATTGCAAACTGGCTCACAAGTAGATCCCAGGAAATGAGGTGAGGCACTACACCTTCTCGAAAAGACTTTTCACTAATGGAGTACCCCAGGGTTCAGTCCCTGGACCATTTGACATTAACTTCTCAGAGGTCAAAACAAATGTTAAGGGTTTATGACTGACCAAGTCTGCAGATGACTACACACTGGTGCTATCATAAACTCACCAGAGGACACCAAGATCCTTCAAGATGGTCTTTCCCAAATAAATAGTTGATGCTAAAACTATTGACTAAAAGTAAATGCCAAGAAATGTATAATAGTATCCATTAGCAAGCATGACTTCCCCCTGTATCTATCACATTCACATTACACCCCCTGAATGTTGATCCCTAGTCAGTGATTTTGAAAGCTATGTTGACAATGAAATGTCCTTTGATCACCATGTATCCACTATTGCAAGGAAGTCATTTTTCATTGCACAGCTTATATCTAAAGGTATGACATCCAGGTCCAGGGATGAAATCATTCCACTGTACACTACTCGCATTAGGCCAATCCTTGAATATATTGAACCTTTCAGAATGTACCCATCCAAACATTTGCCACAACTGGAATGACCACACAACTTTATCACTAATAGAATCAAGGTTCTAAATCATAAATACATACTACGCAGACCAGCTCAAATTCTTGCACCTCTTCTAGGTATCATACAGGCTGCTAAGGCTGCCATAGGCTATTGAGTTAAAACACTGTACAATGAACCTTGAATTTGGTTTGAGTCTGGTCAAAGTGCTAAGTGATAGATTTATTAGTAGTACTTACAAAAAAGCTTCTGAGAGAAAGCTGTTATATGAACCTACTTTAACATTTCCAAGAGGATTCAAACTAGCATAAAATATAAAAATGACAGGGGCAGCAGTTAAGTAAGAATGTGGTACCCATTGGCATGGTACACACATTTTGAAATGCAGGTGACTAACTACAAGACTGTAACATCAAAGAAGCAAAATGCCATAACTGTGGGAAGATGGGATATATCAAAAATGTATGTCTTGGTATAATGCAGTTTCAAGAGTGAAAACGAAAGATTTTGTGAAAATAATGCAAAATATTTTTCTAAAGAGGAAAGAGAACTGCCAGTATTAAGCAGTAAAGAAAAAATATTTATATATTCCTGTTTGATAAGCGATAAAGGAACTGACATGGAAACTGATACAGGGAAAGCAGTGCAGATTCTGTCAGAGAAAATGTTACAATTGGTATTTGCAATGAAAACAGTGCAGGCTACAGCAGTTAAAATTAAAATGTATACCAGAGAAAGTTTATCAGTATTTGTTTAGATTATGGCTGCCGTGTGTTATGAAAAGTGAAAGGACCATATGCAGTGAAAGGAAATGATTCTACCTGTGTGGGAGGAATTGATTACTGAAGCTTGTGTTAAAGTGGAAATAGAGTGCAAGTCAGAATATACTGGATAAACTGAAATCTGTTGATAAAGTTTGTAACCCCAAAACTGAAGTGCTGAAAATTCATGCTGAAAGTGTTTTGTAAGGAAACATATGCAAAGTCTGATGTAAAAGACACTATTTTTTTAACCTGTTTTCTGATAGAATGTGGTGGAACTGTGTTCTAACAAACTGTTTTGCCATCTGCCTATTAATAAGTATTACATGATGATGATGATGATAAATACATGACCATGAACGTGTGCAAAGACTTTGTGCGGATTGTCGTTTGGAGTGAGTTTTGTGCATTACATTTTCAAAATAATTATGTAAAAATTTGCTAAAAGCTTTGAATGTGATAATATACCTAGAAGTATTAAAGAATGCAAGAGTGTCATCTGAGAGTCGCAAAGTATAAATGTGAGTCTGATAAGTCAAACTGAATATTTGGTGTGTGCTGGAATAGAAGAGGATTTGTTATTTGGCTTAGAAGGTAAAATAAATTCATGGTGTGCTTTCATACATGCAAACGCACGTGCATGCGTGTGCACGCACACACACACACACACACACACACACACACACACACACACACACACACACACACACACACACACACACACACACACACACACACACACACACACACACAGAAACGTGCACTCACACTTGTGTAAAAACTTCAAATATTTCTTGGCTTGGTGAACTGCTCTGGCGAGTTTGTGCCTCACAAACTATAATACTAATATACTCAAACATTTTACTAAAGGAGCAGATTCTGTAGCAAAGGAAACAGGAGGAGCAGAATGTATTTAGGAATAACAAATAATTACTAATGTTTGGTAGTGTTTTACACTATGATCAAGACTGCATGTGGTGTTTCTACATACAGTGTTTTAAATGCCATTCAAGACATAGTGTCCTGACATAAAGAAAGACTGCTTGCTTTTTCTACAACTCTTTCCCTATTAGGAAAAAATATTCTTAAATATGAAAGAAGCTGTAGCTTTGATTTTTGGAGTAAATAATTTTGATCAGTATCTTTGGGGTAAAGGGTTTATAGGTTCATAGGTGTGGAGGTCATTTGTGTAGTTATAACCTTCATTCAGGCTAGAATTCCAATAAATAGAAATCATATCTGCTCATACAAACTCAAATATCAGATTCATTTTTATAAACAGCTGTCTAATTCTATTATAAAATGATTAAGGAGGAATATTTTCCTATTATGTAATAGAAATCTGTTCCAACGGATACAGTTACATTACCAAAGACATTTACATTGAATGCCATTTTGTTGAATATACATTGTTGAAAACACTTTTTTGCAGTCCTTGAGGTTGTACTTTTCCCCAGTGTTGTGCAACCTTGGAGTTGGTGTGTATATATGTGTGCGTATATATATATATATATATATATATATATATATATATATATATATATATATATATATATATATAAGTAGGGGGTGTGGGAGTTTCCCCCACATGTGGGGTGCCGAAGGGTTTTTCACTCTGCACAAAAGATTTTTATAATATTGCTGAAGGAGGTTTTCTGCAATGTATTTTCAAGCCACATTCCCAAATATTTTTCCCCTCCCATACTGCTTTACACTAAATCCATTTATAACCACACCCTCCCTAATAGTAGCTATCTATTCCACATTGTATCCTTTTCTTTTCCTTAAATCCTCATTTTCCTTACTAAATCAATGTACTCTAGCCTTTAATACCACTGTATTCCTATATTCCAGTAAAGATACTAGGACAACCTACCACTCTTCTTTTATATACTTACTTGGAATGGCTCTACCTGCTCCATTCACCCTCATTCCACTCAGGCTTAGTCCGCTCCCCTACCCCATCCCCATATCCCACACCCCCACTATCCCTAATTTTAATTATCCACAAAACACACACCCTTAACTACTCATCCAGTCACATCAGTCTTACACATAATTTGCCAGTTAGCCATATACTATAACACAGATTGCTTTTCTTAACCTCAATACAACCCATCCCTGTAGCAGCCACACCCTCATTAGCTACTCCGTATACCATTCACCAACACAACACTTAACTCCAAATTAAATACAAACACAATGTTGCTCCAACACTTTGTACTATTTATTCTGCTAAATACCTCCTAGCTTTCTACTTGTTATCAAATGCAGCAGGTCATAACTATTTACTCCCCCTCTAACCCACTCAACACCACACCCCATACTTCTTTAAACAACATCTCCATACCTTTATACCAGCTCCAATGCAGAAATCTTCACATTTAAATATACATACTCACAGTTAACCCCACGTTTACTCTGTAAATATGTTAAACTAGTTACCAGGCTCACACACCTATTTCTATTAATTTCTACCCTGATCAAACTAAGTGGTGATATACATCCTAATCTAGGACAACAACCCCTTAATCATACCTCTCTCATGCCAAACACCCCTTACTCCCCAAACATCACTAATCTTCCATGAAGTAGCTCAGAGCTCTTAATATTAAACATGAACCTAAGAAGCATCCTAAATAAAACTCATGAATCTCATGCAACTATCACCCAATACTCCCCGAATTAGCAGTCCTAACAGAAACATGGCTAAATCCCCACATACCGGATAGTGAAATTCTAATCCATGGTTATAACATCCACAGACATGACAGGGCTCATACATGAGGTGGTGACATAGCTGCAATATATAAAAATAATATCAAACAAGAAAGACTTCAGATTAACCCCCCAGACCTCTTGAATTCTGAAATTTTAATCACCCGCCTTCAACAAATTCCAACAGCCATTATAATAGCTATTTATACCCCCAGGTAACAACTCAGACATTATTGAAGACCTTCTTTGTTGGTGTGCCTCAACTTTTAGTCAAGAGATCAAGAGGCAATAATAATGGGGGATTTCAACATGGACTGGTACACCTGCTGCTCAGAAAATCCCTCCTCTTTTATTAATAATCCCCTACCAGATCTGACAAACATAGCTAAAGGAATCAATCCCAGACTGGACACTTACAAACAAACTCTCTCTCTGTCACCAATCTGTCTGTCTCCCTGACAGTCTAAGTGATCATCTACCCACTTACCTTCTTAGGCACCACGTTTGCCCTACTAAAAATGTAATTTACAAACTTGTCCACAACAAAAGACATTTCTCCCCTAAAGTCTTCAAATCCCTCCTGCAACAATGTGACTGGTCCCCTTTAAAATATCTGCACCTTGACTCGGCTGTTCAATATTTCAGTGGCAAATTCCTCAATATCCTAAACAACCTAGCTCCCCTTAGAAAGACCTGTTCTAACTCCAAACACATACCATGGCTTAGAAATGACACCAAGCAGCTTCTCAAAGAGATAGAGCCTGATCCCTATAGCCCAAGACCAAAAATCAAGACTCCCTTCTTATCTATGACAATTACGCAACCTTGCCAAAAAACAAATCAGGCATGACAAGAATCTATACTATATAACAATGCAACAAAAACACCAAAACAATCCCCAGAAACTTTGGAGAGCCATCAAACAACTACTAAAACCTGGATAAATCACAACCCCAGCTCCAACCACAACTAATTCCACAGATAGCTTTGTCTCACAATTTCATTCACATTTTATCAACTCTATACTCTCCCTAGTAAAAAACAACAGCAAGAACCTGTATCTATTCCTAATGAATTAGACAGAATCCTTAATTCCTTTCCAGTCAAACCAATTCAAACTAATACCATCAAAAAACATCTTTCCAAACTTAAGCCCTCCTCTCTCACAGCTTACCATCTCCCCAAAGAATTTCTAAAACTAGCAGCAGATGCCATCTCCTACCATATATCTCTGCTAATAAACTGTATCATTGCTGAGTAGTACATCCCCAAACACTGGAAAGTCTCTTATATCATTCCTCTTCCCAAAGGTGGCTCCTCTACTGAGTTCTCAAACTACAGGCCAATTGCCTTCCTCCCTCCCATTGTAAAGATTCTTGAAAATATATACATAGACAACTCCTCGACTATCTACTAAGCATTAGAAAATGGGCGTACTGTACATCAGTATCCTGACTGGAGAACGGGCATTCTTCAGCAGGGTATTAATGTACAAGTAATGCTGCTGAAAAACATGTACGCCACTTCACGGCAGCATATGAAGCCACCATGGAGCTCGGACTGAGAAAAACGGAAGGACGCCATTATTTTATTGTTGCTAAACAGCTCTTCTGCTGTTTAGCAAGTGTAAAATAAAATAAAAGTAAAATAAAAAAAATATGTGTAATTGTTTGTGTGTCAAAGTGTATGTGTGACAGAGAGATCGGTTGAGCTACTATTTTGCGCTCACCAAGCAGCACGTTTGCAGTTTAGCGAGTGTAAAATAAAATAAAAGTGTGTGCATGTGTTAGTGTGTGAAAGTGCATATCTGTATGAGTGTGAGTGAAAGATTGGTTAAGCTACTATTTTACACTGGTTAAGCAGTGCTTCTGCTGTTTAGAGAGTGTAAAATAAAAAGTGTGTGTGTGTGTGTGTGTGTGTGTGTGTGTGTGTGTGTGTGTGTGTGTGTGTGTGTGTGTGAGAGAGAGAGAGAGAGCGATAGAGACAGAGAAATAGAGAGACAGTGTATGTGTAGATGATTGTGTGTATGTGTGTTTTATGTTGCTCTCTGCGTGTGTGAGTGAATGGTGCATGAAAGCATAAGAGAGAGAGTGTGTGTGTGCGTGTGCGAGTGTGTGTGTGTGTGTGTGTGTGTGTGTGTGTGTGTGTGTGTGTGTGTGTGTGTGTGTGTGTGTGTGTGTGTGTGTGCATTTGTGTATGCATGAGAGAGAGAGAAAGTGAAGAGGGACAGCGATCCTTGGCATGAAAGCAGAAGAGAGAGAGAGAGAGAGAGAGTGTGTGTGTGTGTGTGTGTGTGTGTGTGTGTGTGTGTGTGTGTGTGTGTGTGTGTGTGTATGCATGAGAGAGAGAGAAAGTGAAGAGGGACAGCGATCCTTGGCATGAAAGCAGAAGAGAGAGAGAGTGTGTGTGTGTGTGTGTGTGTGTGTGTGTGTGTGTGTGTGTGTGTGTGTGTGTATGAGAGAGAGAGAGAGAGAGAAAGTGAAGAGTGACAGTGATCCTTGGCATGAAAGCAGAAGAGAGAGAGAGAGAGAGAGAGAGTGTGTGTGTGTGTGTGTGTGTGTGTGTGTGTGTGTGTGTGTGTGTGTGTGTGTGAGAGAGAGAGAGAGAGAGAGAGAGAGAGAGAGAAAGTGAAGAGCGACAGTGATCCTTGGCAGGATCATGAAGACTATAGAACTGAAACCCTTGCTAACTCTGCTGTTGTGATACACATACCTTGTACCTGGGCTTTGTGTAAAGTGAAAGAATGATTAGTGTGGCATGCTAGTTACATGTGTTCACTGCTTGAGTTCACAACAGGCATGAGGCCTAGCAAGATCACCTCCTAAGTACTTAATTTCTTCACGGTAGTTGGGGGTATATGCTTTGTGCTTAACATGCTTGTAGGTGTTATTGTTCTCGTTTGAGCATCAGAAGTATTCGACTATCTCATACCAAAGTCATTGTCATGGCTGACCTGATGAATATCAAAAAAGAAAGAACAGATTTCCATATTATCTTGGAATGTGAATGGTCTCACAGGTACAGACAAAAAGGCAAGAATACTTAATTATATTAAGAAATGCAGAGTGCAAATAGCAGTGCTGCAAGAGACACATTTGGAAAGAAGTGAGCATGTGAATTTGGTGAAGAAAGGATTTCAGGATGGATATTCTGCAGAATATCAAGGCAAAGGAAAAGAGGAGCATGTATATTAATTAGTAAATAAGCTTCAGTAGTGATAGAAGAAGGAAAAAGCTAATAATGGCAGATTTCTAGTAGTAAAGGGCTACCTAACAAGGAATGAAGATTATGCTGGCATGTCTTTATATTCCACCTAAAGCTACTATTTTGGATATTAAAAAAATGGGAGAAATAATAATGTTTCAGCATGGAATATTGCTTATAGGTGGGGACAGGAATTTCATGATATAATAATAAGGCTAATTAGAAGGATATATGAGGAATCAGAGGCAAACATCAAGGTGGGGGAGTTCCTCTCTGATAAGTTGTGTTTATACAGAGGAACCAGACAGGGATGCCCTCTTTCCATTTTGTTATTTGAATTATATTTAGGACCATTGGCAAAGAAAACAAGGGACTCAGAAATTCAAGGATATAATTGGTATGCTGTTCACGAAAAGTTGGCTTTATCTGCAGATGATATTATTTTGCACCTGATGGAACCAGAAAAGGACATCTCTGTGTTGTGGAATATTCTGAGACAGTTTCATGTTTTTTTTCAAGATATAAAATGAATGAAGATAAAACAAAAGCTATAGCTATAAACTATGTACCCATGTGTGAATTGGTCCAGCAATACCCATATTTATGGGGACATGATAAAATGAAATATTTGGTATATGGATTAAAAAGGATTCAGTTATGGCAGCTAAAGGTATGTGAGAAAACAAAAGATTATACAAAAACCGAGACACTAGAAGATCTTGCCTATGGATATGGATAGTAAGATACAAGTAGTAAAAATGTTTTAGTCCATTTAGATTTATACATAGATCAGGCATATTTTTATCAACCAGATGAGAAGTTGTGGATAGTAATTTAATAAAGAGTTGAAATTTTTACTTGAGAGGGGAAGAGAGCAAAAGTCAAGTGGGATAAGTTGATCCTTTTAATTGAATAAGGAGGTTTAGGATTACCGGATTTGAAGGGATATTTTAGAGCTACATAGTTAAGGCTCTAATACATAACACATGCAGAAAACTACAATTCAAAGTGGAAAGGGATGTTGATGAAGCAGGAGGGGTAATTCAAGAAATGAGGAAGGAGTGGAATTTTGGACACAGACCCTTAAGGAGAATAACAGCAATCATACAGAATATTATATTCATAAAGCAGCAAAACGTTTATTAAGAACTAAGCAAACATGGGGATGGAGAAAGGAGATTCTGCTGATAGGGATGATTGCAATTAAGGGTACAGAGAATAGAAAAGAGGGGACTGGAATTTACTGTAGAAAATGACAAAGAATCCAAGGTATTGGGAACAAATAATTAGAAAAAGAAAAGTAATAGAACTGGAAGAGGACAAGAAGACATTTGGGTTGCAAGCTAGTGATTGCCTTCCCTATCAGAGATTGATATGACAGTATAGACAAAGAGAGAGGGATAGAAGAATCCCAGATGAAAGACCTGCACTGTTTGGGGTTTTAGCTGAATCTCAAATAGAAGCTTTTGTTAAAAAAGGGATAATTGGTAGGGCATATAAAATATTGTACAATAATTATAGGAATTGATCAGAAGAGGTCAGAAAAGATTTATGAGAGAGATTAGATATGCAATTCCCAAAGAAACAATGGGAGGACATATGTATGGCTCCCAGATATGCAACAAAACCTAGAAGATTTAGGATTTTTACCTGGAAGTGTTTTCACAGATACTTTGATACCCCAAGCAGACTCAAAATCATTTTTCCTCAAGTTCATGGCAAATGTTGGAGGCATGATGGTGAAGAAAGAGGTAACTTGGAGCATATGTTTTGGGAGTGTAATGAATTGATAAACTTTAAAAATTATCAGGAATATAGGGTGAGCAAATGAGTATAACTAAGGAAATTATTTTTTGAGATGGGATACAGGATCTGAATTGCCTAGACATAGTAAAGCCTTGTTACACAATTACTAAAAAATGGAAATCAAAATCTAAACAACTGTACTTTTTGTAGGGAATATTGTAACAGAGATAAAAGAACTAGAAGGGGCATCTTTAGAAAAGGGTATGAGTAAATTACATAGAAAAAAATGGAAATTGTGGGAAGAATACCTACAGGAAAATGTTTTTGAGGAGGAATGAGGTTTAAGGTTTAAGAGAAGCAGGGCTTGAATAATCTTTGTAGTGTTGCTTAGATTGAAGGATATATAACAATATATATGATGTATAATGTTTGTGTGAACTTGTTAATATGGTTTGATTACTTTTATATAAGTTTGGCTATGTGACAAGTGATAATTCAGTAAAGGCATTTAAAAAAGGAAGAACAGAAAACATAAAAATGCTCTGCATCCCATAATGTGAGGTGGATGATATATGTCATCCTGTGATCACTGTAAATCCCAGCTATATTTGAAATAAGTCATGTCAGACCATAGAACAAAAATGTATGCCTACAGGATTACCATCCTTAGGTGGAAGGGCACATTTGGTTGCTAGTGGACTGTTCCACAGGAGGATAGTTAAGGAAGACTTGCAGCATTATAGTTGAGAGAGAGACTGAGACAGAGACTGTGTCAAAGAATTTGCAATATTTTTCATTTTAAATTAATTTAGTGTTAAAAAGGTATTGAACTGAAAACATTAGGTAGCTAAATCCTCTTATTGCTTAGGTATGTTGGATGAATTAATACCATTGAAAGCTAACATTCATACAATTAAATGGATTAAAAACTATCTTTCTATTCCATACAGCCAGTGGAAAGTAAATAAAGCTGTGTTATAACCCAGATAACACTCGTTCTGGCTCACCACTGAAAGAAGTAGATTGTGAAGCATGGGACTGAGTGCCTGGTCCCAATCCTGAGGGAATGGAGTGGTAGTTCTGGGAATGAGTGGCCAGTGCCATTCCTAGGGGAATTGAGTGCTGGTTCTGGGAATGAGTGCCTTGTGCCAATCCTGGGGGAATGGAGTACTGGTTCTGGGAATGAGTCCTCAGTGCCAGTGCTAGGGGGAATGGAGTGGTAGTTCTAGGGATGAGTGCCCAGTCTCAATCCTGGGGGAATGGAGTGGTGGTTCTGGGAATGAGTGGCCAGTGCCAATCCTTGGGGAATGGAGTGATGGTTCTGGGAATGAGTGGCCAGTGCCATTCCTAGGGGAATGGAGTGCTGGTTCTGGGAATGAGTGCCTGGTGCCAATCCTGGGGGAATGGAGTACTGGTTCTGGGAATGAGTCCTCAGTGCCAGTGCTAGGGGGAATGGAGTGGTAGTTCTAGGGATGAGTGCCCAGTCTCAATCCTGGGGGAATGGAGTGGTGGTTCTGGGAATGAGTGGCCAGTGCCAATCCTTGGGGAATGGAGTGATGGTTCTGGGAATGAGTGGCCAGTGCAAATCCTAAGGAAATGGAGTGCTGGTTCTGGGAAAGAGTGCCCAGTGCCAATCCTGGGGAATGGAGTGGTGGAGTGACAGTATCCCTCATAGGGTATGGAAGTCTGCATATGCAAAATGAAGGTGTAGGACACCCTGTGGTGATGCACTTTCTTCTTCAGCCTCCAGGGTTGGGATTAGGGTCTTAGTAATAATGCCATCATTATTAGGATGCCATTGAGGGAGTAAATCGTTTTCATGATTGCCTGGATGATGGCCCTTTTTGTCAGCACTCACCTCTGTACTGAGGATAACTAACTCAGGGGGACAGGACACATTGGGAGAAACATGATGACTGGTAGGCATGTAAGCAAAGAATTTAATTGAAAAGACACAGTGTATTTCATTATAGTAGTGCCTCAGGGCTTGATGTTGGGTGATTTACTGTTTGAGATCTTCTGATGTAAATATGGATGGCCATTTGTGGGTGCCAGTTTATGTAAATGACTACAGGGTGGGAATCACTATTATGGCCACCACAAATACAACACTGCTCTGGGGAGTTGTGAGCTGCTCCATGGCTTGGAGGGATAAGGGCTGACTATGTCACAGGTGATTTGAGTTTGAATAGCAGCTTGTGCACTTATAGAAACTTACTGGGGAGGATGGAAGTGAGGGACCACTGCCTGCTCACCCATCCTGCAGGGAGGGAGGTAGTTCTGGTTCACCACATGAGTAACCAGAACAAATACAGACCAGCAATGAGACCACAGGAAGGCAAAAATTCAGAACAGATTTCCAACGAATTGACCTAGGTTTCGTCTTTATTAGACTTCTTCAGTATGCAGCCATAATGGAGCTCTGAAGAGCCAGTACAGAGGAAGGGGGTGCTCTGCTGGGGTATAGGGTGGTTGTAACCATAGAATCATTAAGGCTGACCTGCTGTCTGCCACCCAGCTCTCACTGCAAGTGGCTGAGCTCACTGAGGTTTCCAAGGGCTCTCACTTCTCTTTCATCACCACAGAAGAAATGGACTGACTGGGTGCAGATAGATAAGCCATCAGAATTATTCCTGCTGGGGTGCAAAATAAAAAAAAACCACTGTGCACTTATGATACTCTAACAAGAATATCAAGTTTGTTGAAGAGAACCATAGTATCCTATACTTTGGGAAGAATGCTGTGAACTTTGATTGTAAAGCTGAACATCATTTTCTCAAATGGTAGTGTGGGCCAACTATCAGGTCAAATGGAGCAACCTATCCTCTGCCTTGGAACTCCTGTATCCCTGTGGTGGTTCTTTTGAGCATGGCTAAATGCTGCCTGTTGCAGGAGATGTGTCTCTGCATGTTGAGTTCCCCAGCCAATTGACTTGCATGGGAGTAGCATGAGCGCAAAAGGCCCATTCTACATGGATGCAACTCCCGGTGCTCCTACTAAATGTTACCAAAGCAATGAGGCAGAATCACCGCTTCCTCTCAGGATGGTGAGCTAGCAATGACATTCACTTCAATCTGCCCTGCCCCAGCACCCAAGCTACTAATCTAACTCAGGTTACCTGGGTCATAGTCAGGGTTTCATTCCTGTATGCCACAGAGCCAAGTATTACTTCCCTTGTACTTTTTGTTTGCTTGACCAACCTCCAGTTGAGGGCAGTCAGTAGGCTTGTTCTTCACCTGGGACAAGTGAGTCAAAACTGCTCATTCCTATCCCTGGCTGAGTCTCCATAGTGTCTGACCTCAGGTCGTTTAGGTCAGATTCAGGGTTCCATTCCTATGTGCCTCAGAACCGACTCTGCGACTTCCCTACTTACTTATCAGGTATTGCTCATTTGCTGTTTCTTTGTGCTGCAGCACTTGTTAGATATTTGATATAAACCAAGGCTCTCCCTGCTAACATAGCATTAGTCAGCTTGTGCTGTATCATACTTATATTCAGCCCATATAGCATATTATTTCTTCTTTCTATAATGATCTTGTATGGAACACTGGTATTCATTGAATTTATAGGATGAGAATTACACTAAAAAGAATACGAACATAATAGTCCATTTAAGTCATTACATTTCTTTTATTAGCATATAAATAAAAAATGCCCCTGATGTAGAACATGGAAACAGTACCTTCTAGAACAGATTCTTAACATAAATGGGATCTCTCTCTCTCTCTCTATATATATATATTTTTTTTTTTGTCCACATACTGTGCCCCTAACTGACCACCTACTGCTAGGACTGTTTTATATCTCTTATGCCTCATCCTTGGTACTGTCAGCCCCCCACTTACTTTTGTTTTACTAAGCAATATGAAAGCAAAACTAAACAATATAATATGAAATTAAGTGGGGGCCTTTGCTCCCCCACATCCCTCATTGTGGGGGGCTGTGCCCCCCACACCCCCCCTACCTATATATTCTAACTCCAGGGTCGCACTACAGTGGGGAAGGAGGCATATCCCATTCTCTTGCCAATAATACTTGTCGGTCAAATGAAGTGTCGGTCAAATGAAGTGTCGGTCAAATGAAGTTTCGGTAATTTGGTCTCGGGCAAATGGGTTGGAAGTTCGGGCAAATGAAGTAGACCCATATATATATATATATATATATATATAGATATATATATATATATATATATATATATATATATATATATATATATATATATATATATATATATATATATATATATATATATATATATATATATATATATATATATATATATGTATATGTATATATATATATATATATATATATATATATATATATATATATATATATATATATATATATATATATATATATATATATATATGGATTCACTTTATAACCTCAAAATGCTGAAATATCGAATTTCAGTATTTAGAGACTATAAAACCGAATCCACAAAACACCGACAAACAAAAACCGCAAAACCACATAACCGAAAACACCGCACACACTACACTTAACATACAACACAACACCCACATCACAACATAAACAACTAGGCTATCTACCCTGGGGCATTTATAAACCTAGCCCGAGTGTGTTTGGCTTTCACCACCCTTAGATTTGAGTTTGCTGTGCCCTTTTTTAAGGTTAGTTTACTGTGCCTCTGTATAGTAGTGATACAGAAGTAATCCCCGGGGTAAGCCTACGATCTCCCATGCACTCATCAAGATTCCTCTTGAAGAGAGTCAATGAGGTGCTCTGCCTAACATGGACCGGGATTCTATTCCAAAGTGAAGGGGGCCTTTGGGTTATGAATCTGTCCCTCCAGCAAGTTCTATTTATTTCTGTGCTGAGGTTCAAGTCCCTCGAGCACGTGATTCTAAGGGATTTAGATTTTCTGAGGTGGAGCATGTCCATTAATTCTGGGTTGGACATAGCTTTGTATGTCAGGCATAGATCGCCTCGAAGTAGGTGGTATGCGACTGAGTAAAGCTGGAATTTCTTTAACCTGGCAGCATATGGCATCTTTTTGAGTCCCTTGATCCTCTTTGTGAGGTACTTTTGGGGTCTTTCTAGCTGCTGCAGGTGTCGGGTAAGGTACATCCCAAAAGGGGCATTGTATTTTATGATGGGCCTGATGAGGGATGAATAAAGGGGCACTATTACCTCCCTTGATCTAGATGTGAATCCTTTCGTGATAAGGTGGGCTATGTAGAAGGTCTTTCTAACCACTTTGGCAATGTGGTTGTCAAAGGAGAGATTGCCATCAACTTGGGTCCCCAGATCCCTAATTACTTCTTCTGTATTTAATGGGTTACCACCTATGTGGTAATTGGTGGGCACTTTGTTTTTGCCAAAGGGTATGACTATACACTTCTTGGCATTTAGCTTTAGACCATGGCTCTGGCACCAGTTATCCGTCTCTGTGAGACCTTTTTGAAGGATGTTCGTGTCAGCCAGAGAGTCAATTATGGCGCCCAGTTTGCAGTCATCTGTGAACTTGGTCAGCCATAGTCCTCCCATGCTGGCCTGTACCTCGGAAAAGTATATGCCGAACAAGAGAGGTCCCAGGACCGAGCCTTGTGGGACACCACTTATAACTGGTTTTGAGTCTGACATGACTCCGGCAATTCTGACTCTGTGTATTCTGTCTTTGAGCCAGTTAGCAACCCATCTTGTGACATAGGGGTTTATGTTTAAGCTGAATAGCTTATCTATGATACCCGAGTGGGGTATTGTGTCAAATGCCTTTGCAAGATCCAGATAGGCTGTGTGGACTACCTTCCCTTCATCTATGGCCTTGGTGACTGTTTTGAAGAAGTCGACCAGGTTCAAGAGGCAGGATCTGCCCTTGACAAAACTGAACTGAGTAGGATCCAGTGTCTGTAGGTCCCCTATGTCTTTGTTTATGAGTTCCATGATGATCCTCTACATGGCCTTACAGATAAGGCTAGTCAGGCTTATGGGGCGATAGTTACCAGGGTCCGTTGAGGCGCCACCTTTGTGGAGCGGGACCACTGTTGCTGTACGCCATTCTTTGGGTACATATCCCATAGTGAGGTTGAGATTGTACAGCAGTTTTATGTGAGGGTTTAGTTCTTCTTGGAGTTCATGTAGGACGCAACCCGGGACACAGTCTGGTCCCATTGAAGCAGTGTTTTTTGCCTTGGAGAGGGCGGCCTTCACCTGAGCATCTGAGATGTTAGGGAGGCTGCACTCTACTGGGATAGATATTTGCTCTTTAGGGGGGGATGGGGGGGAAAAGTTTGCACTGAACCTGTCTGCCAGGATGTTGGCAATGTCTGTGGGTTCAGTGTATTTTTTGTCATTTATAATCAACTCTGAGCATATCTGGGAGTTGCATCCCAGGTTCCTAACATAGCTAAAGAAAGCCTTGTGATTGTCTTTAGTGCCCTGTGCAATTTTTCTCTCGAAGCTGGCCTTGGAGGATTTTATGAGGGATCGTAATTTTTTTGCTAGTACTGATCAGAGATGTCTTCCCTTTTAGGGATTTTGCTCTATCATGTAGTAGCTTCCTCTTCTGTTGTACAACTTATTTACGGCTGGGGTCCACCAGACTGGACGCCTGCCTTTAGACGCTTGGGTTTTGGTTTTATTTGGGAGAGCATGATCCATGCATTCCTGGAGGTGTCCATAGAATGTGTTTATATAGGAGTCTGTGGTTTGGGCCGAAGTTTCCACTGGCCCTGGGGCCTTGATGGATTCCACCTCAGATTTGAGAAGTGTGAAGTTCACTTTTGAGAAGTTTTTCACTGTGGTTTTCTGGGCTGGGGGTGGGGTCGCGTTGTGGATATCCAGTGAAATTAATTTATGATCTGATCTTACCAATGAGGATTATACTTCTGGTGTGGAGCATAGGGTTCCCATGTTGGTGATGATCAGGCCAAGTATGTTTTCCCCTCTTGTGGGAGTTTTGACTAGTTGTTCCATAGCATTTGAGTTTGGGCTAGGGTATTGGGGCTTTAGTAATGCTCCCAGTCAATGTTTGGGTAGTTGAAATCACCCAGTATAATGGTGTTTGGAGAGATCTTCATGTTCTCCCATGTTTTCAGGAAAGCCGAGTGGGATTCCTGATTTTGAGGTGGTGGTCTGTAGCATGCTATAAACTGAAAGGCAGTTTTGCCCACTGTCAGTTGCACATGGATGGTTTCTGGTGCTTCGTGCAATGCCGCTAACCTGGAGGTGTGGGTGTCCTTGATAAATATGGATACTCCCCCTCCTTTTGTGGTTCGGTCCGAGTTTTGGGGCCGAAAAGCATGGTATGAGGTATAACCTGGTAGTGCTGAGGTGCTCTCTGGAGCCTTGAACCAGGTTTCTGTCACTGCACAAATATCGATGTTCTCCATACTGAGGAGAGATTTGAGTGAGTGCATTTTGAGGTTTAGACTTCTGGCGTTTAGCAGCATTAACCTCAGTTTCTTGTTCTTTGTGTTTTCTAAGGAGGTGGGTTTGTCTTTTGAGCCTTGCCTAAAAAAGGCACTATGGGGGTGGCAAGAGCCTTTGCCAGTATCCGAAAGCCCAAGGGTGACAGGTGCAAGCCGTCCCTTGCGAAGCAATGTGGCTTGTCAAGCATGTCATCCCAGGCTGACAGGCACTGGATCCCCTTTGAATGACACCAAACCTTTAGCCAATTGTTAAAATCGATCATTTTGTCTTTATACTGCGGCATCATTCTAGGTGAGGGTAAGATGCTGCTCAAGGTCAGGGTCATACCGGCCTGGGCTACATGATCGGAGAGCTCCTTTATGTCTCTTTTCATGTAGTCGAGGGAGGTACGTCTCAGGTCATTCACACCAGCATGTGCTATGACTGAGTCATATTTGTACTTGCTTTGGAGTGACCTGAGTGCTTGCGCTATGTGGCTGATCCTAGCGCCCGACAGGCAGCTCACTGTGATCTTCTCCTTGTTCAGCCTGGTGAGCGGGACGTCAGTGTGTCTGACTATAGAATCACCTATTACAAGTGTGTCAGGTGTGTTGTTCTGCCTTAAGGGTTGTGACTGTTTGGCACACTGACTTTGTGAGCTATGTGTTGCATGTGTTTTGTTGTGGGGTAGCGTTTGTTTGGATGTCTGCTTTGGAGGTCTCTGCTGTTTAGGTAGATTTTTAATTAGAGCCTCCGAGTATGTTTTTGTGTGTTTGCGTGTTTGGATTGCTGTTGTGGTAGGACTATGTGAGACTGGATTAGTGTTGTGTGATGTTACCTTCTCCTCCTGACTGGTTACACCAGTTTTGAGGTGAGAGAGCACGGCTTCCAGTTTGGCTATATAGTTGCATCTCTCACATATGTTTGAACCTGTTTGGAGGGGGAGAGGGTTGTCCATGTACATGAGACAGTTGTAACATTGCCTCAAGATTCCCAGATTCACCAGTTGGACTGGAGAGGAAGCCATGAACTGACCTTTGGACATGCTAGAGTAGTATAGGGGACTCTTTTATCACTTAATTAAAGAGGACCAATAGGGGACAGGGTAATTGTAGAGAGTATATAAGGATGTAGTGCTTTTAGTATATTAGTGCTAGATTGTAAGATTGCTTATTTGGGCAAGTGCAGGGCCTTAGATTGAGAATATGGTGTTTAATTTGAGAAATAGAGCAGTTCTAAGGGAAAAAGTGAAGAGCAGACTTTGTGGAGCTGGAAATAGTTTAAACCCGATTAAGTGGCACTGCCCGATGCTGCTCTATGCGCACAATCGTGCAAAGCCGCGCAAAAGCAGATTTTTATGCAGGGGACTTCAAGGAGCTAGAAATGGCCCAAAACGGCCAATTACTACAAGATTCTTGTGCTGAGGTCACTCCTTCAGGGACAGATAGGCTGCTCAAGGCTCCCACTCCCACTGGTGAGCAAAGAAACTTCCTTCTATCCAAGTAAGGAAATGGGCAACACAGGAACTATCCAAGAGTCCAGAATACAGCAAAGCCTGTACAGGGGACTATTCTAGTTAAGGAAAGGTGGGAAACAAGGATATTTTTTTTTTTCAAGAAAACAGCAGGAAAATTACAGTATATTCAATGCACAGGCTAGCGCACTTGAGTGGGCAGCTTCAACAGTTAATTACAGCAAACAAACGTTTAAATGAAGTGCAGGTAATGAAAAAATGCAAAAACAAGCTTATAACAGTTAAATCAACAGTGTAAACTCACTTTTCGGTGAGAATGGAAGGTCGCACAGGTAGAAACAGAAAAAATATACCTATATCTTGAAAGCAGTCACTCTTTTCTTTTCTCTGCTGCTAGCACCACTCTGCAGGACCACGAGGAGCTGTTGCTGAGTAGTATGTGAAAAAAACGCTCAGAAGCAGATTTTTATGCAGGGGACTTCAAAGAGCTAGAAATAGCCCAAAACGGCCAATTACTACAAGATTCTTGTGATGAGGTCACTCCTTCAGGGGCAGATAGGCTGCTCAAGGCTCCCCACTCCCACTGGTGAGCAAAGAAACTTCCTTCTATCCAAGTAAGGAAATGGGCAACACAGGAACTATCCAAGAGTCCAGAATACAGCAAAGCCTGTATAGGGGACTATTCTAGTTAAGGAAAGGCGGGAAACAAGGATTTTTTTTTTCAAGAAAACAGCAGGAAAATTTCAGTATATTCAATGCACAGGCTAGCGCACTTGAGTGGGCAGCCTCAACAGTTAAGCACATGCCATGAATGTTGGAGGCCTGCAGAAGCATGCTGTTCTTCTGGTTAGTGAACTTTTCAATGCACTTTCTTCCTCAGGTGACCATGTCATTATCAGTGCACCTATGGGCAAAACATGAAGTCAGTGGATGTGTATGGATATACATACCTATGGCCACAACTCCCCCTTATATAATGGGGGCATCAGCTGCAGTTAGTGATATGCATAGCCTTCTCATACTTGCATAATGCAGCCATACCTTAACATATGGCCCTGAAACCACAATCCCTTTGCAGCATGCCCTTCCCATAAATTCTTTTTTTCACACCTTGAATCTCATCCTCCAGCAACAGGCAGAAAGTACAGTGTCATGTCTGTGTCAAAGGTTCTCAGTTAGAGCAAACCAAATTCACGCACGGTGGATCCAGTGCAAGGCTCAAAACAACTGCATAAAATCACACAAAACAAGCCAGCACAAGGTGGATGGCAAGCAGAAAAATATCTTTTATTGTGGCAAAATAAAATAAAGCATTGCAAACTGGTTTCGGCCTCACAATAGCCTTCTTCGGTGCAAAAAGAAAATGTTTGAAAAATGGTGCATTCTCATGTGCCTTATATACTGAAAATTTTTAAAGGTATACACATGAAAAACTTTCTTAAAGTATAAAATCATAATAAACAAATCCTAAAAAATATATATAAAAATATATATATATATATGAATTGACATATATATCTCAGGAGTCATGTCTCAAAATAAACATACCAAATTCATGTATTAATCTAAATCTAATGAATCAATTGCACAGCCAGCATGAATGCCTATGAAATCTATTTTAGCATTCATTTAGACCAGGTTTAAACAAAGCACCCAACCTGGTGATCCATAAAGATTTCATTTTATTAAGCTTATCATGCCAGCCAGCTTTAGATATCCTAGGTAACTGAATTTTATCAACAATGACAAATTGTAATTGTGCCATTTTATGTATTAAAGTATGTTTGTATAAAGCATTGGCTAATTTCTTTGTTCTAATGGCACTAAGATGTTCACTGATTCGGGATCTCAGTGGTCTAGACATTTGGCCTACATAGAATGAAAAGCATGTACAGGTGGCTAAATATACTACCCAATCTGTGCTGCAATTGCCAAACACCTTGATCTGAAATATTCATGAGGTGTTGGAACTGCTGAATTCTTTACTCTTAGCCATATATCTGCATGCACTGCAGTGACCACAAGGGAATGAACCAATTAGTGGGTCCCCAAATAATGTAGTTTGTACAGATATATTTGTTTGAAGTTTTTTGTAATATGTCAGATGTGAATTAATAGTCCATCCTTTACGATATGAAAATGCACATTTTTCTGGTAGGATATCAGACAAAAAATCATGTGCCCGTAATATACCCCAATGATTATTCACTATATCCCTAAACCAAGATGTATTGCTTCCAAAAGTAGTTGTAAATCTGATGGGTTGGTTTCTGGAAATATTAGAGGCACCTTGTTCATTTTTGTATTTTAAGAGCTTTGACCGAGGCATCTGTTTGACCTCATTGATAGCTTGATGAATACAAGATTTGTTATAGCCTCTATATGTAAATCTGTCACAAAGATCCTGTTGACATTCTTCATTGGATTTAACCGATGAGCAGATATGTTTAGTACGTATAAATTGGGATTTGGGGATGTTGTTGATGATGTGACGAGGATGGTTACTAGAGGCATGTAAAAGAGTGTTATATTGCGGAAATTTTCTATGCACTCTAGTGGCCAGAGTGTGATCCATTTGTCGAGTTATCATAACATCCAGAAAAACAATCTCTTGGTATTGCATATCCAAAGTAAAATGAATACCCCATGGATTATTATTCAGATATTTGACAAACTCCTGAGCCAAAAGAAAGTTGCCCCGCCACACCATCCAACAATCATCTAGATATCTCCTCCAGATATCCAATTCAGCCAAATATTTGTTATTACAAGTGTCATATATATGTACCTGCTCAAAAAAACCCATGAAGAGGTCCGCATAAATTGGGGCAAAAGACGCCCCCATGGCCGTCCCCCTTGTTTGCCAATATGGCTGACCCTCAAAGAAAAAAAACATTTTTAGTTAGTACGTATTCAACCATTTTGATTAGAAAGTTGTTAAATCCTGTATTGTAAAGTTGAGATTGATTTAACCAAAATGCTATGGCTGAAATGCCAGCCTCATGTGGAATACTAGTGTAAAGGGAAGTAACATCCATAGTGCAAAGCCACCAGTCCGATTCCAACTGAGTATCCTGGATGATATTTAGAAATTCAGTAGTATCTTTGAGTCGGGACCAGACCGATGACAATAAAGGTTTAAGATAATAGGTCAGAAATGCAGATAATGGCTCCATAAGGGAGCCTTTGCCTGAAACAATAGGTTGACCAGGAGGACAAATAGGATCCTTATGTATCTTAGGTAGCAAATAAAGATACTGAGGAATGCGATCCGACACCTTTAATTGTTGGCACGTATGTTGATCAATCCTCTTCTGTGGCCATATCCAGGAAACAATCAATAAGTGTTTTAAAATTAGGTGTGGGGTCCACTACCATATGCATATAGAATCTAGCATCAGACAGCTGTTTGTAAGCTTCTGCGATATACATGACCTGATCCATGACCACAATACCTCCCCCTTTGTCAGCTGGCAAAATCACAATATAATCATGATTGGAACTGAGCTCCTGAAGCCCTTGTTGTTCCGATAAAGTAAGATTGTGTTTGATATGTTGATGACCAGAGGAGAAATGTAAATCTTTGATCACGCATTCCCTGAATATGGCCACATGTTTGTCCATAGGTGGTTGGAAATTGGACTTCCCAAAATGAAAACCAAAGGATCTTTGAGAGCAGTCATGATCTGCAAAAAATATTTTTAAATTAATCAAATGACAAAAATCATTTACGTCATTCACAAGTATCTGTTCAGAAACAAAGGAGGAAGGCACAAAATTTAGACCCTTGTTAAGAACTTTATTTTGTACAGGTGGCAGATCAAAAGAGTATATATTATGCACATTGTTAGTTATTTCACTATCTTCTGTAACAACTGTTGTAGATTGCATGCCCCGTCTTCTATGTTTCCTGCCCCCCCTGCATGTTATAGTTCTAAAGGGTCCACTAAGGCTTTACGCTTAGCCACTGGGGACCCCTGGTTGGAGGGGCATTCAAAGTCTGTGACCGAGGAAGTATCCTCGTCCGTAACACTAGTGGTGGAATAAGTGTTTTTCTTCAATATTGATCTAGGCCTCTTTTTCTTGTTCACTCTACTACCTGAGTCATAGAATCTTACATTTCTCTGTGCAACAAAGGGTTTGCCTTTCTCATAATCTGTCAAATCACGCTGGAACGTTTGTGTTTTCTTTTTTACCAATTGTGCTTCCAAAGTGGCTAGGTCCTTAGCTAATTCTTTCATATGGTTAGAAAAAAACTGTTCATGTTTAAAAGCCTGGGCTTCTAAACAGTTATTATAAACTTCAGTGGTCTGTAACTCCACCATACGTTCGTAATATGATATAAGTGTATCAACAAATAACATGGACGCATCATGCTGTGTTTTAGCCCAATCTTTTGTCAGCTGCTCATCAATCATGCCTACAATAGGCTGAATCCGAATTCTGAGCCCACGAGGAGTAATATGTTTTAGCTTATAAGCTTTAAATACCTTTAAGTGCCATACATTGGCTCTCAAAGCCGTCATGTTTTTTGTAATTTTATGAAACAAAGTACTGCACATTTGTCTAATATCTCCTACATTTGAGTTACCAGAGTCGGACACATTAAGGCCAAAAGCTTCCAAGTTATCTTTGTCAGCAGACAAACCATGTAAAATACCCCTTAGATCCATGTTATCTATCAAAAAATCAGGATTTCAAAATCTTAGTGAAAAGTCAAATTGAATATGCTATTAACCTTAAAAAAGACCATGGACCCCACCCAGATGCAATCCGGTTAAACACAATATTGTTAGATATGTACCAAGTCAAACCGGTATATATAAATACTACTATCATAGGTTCTTAACAACAAAAACTTTAGTAATATGACGAGTATATCTATTCATGGTCACATTGGCTCATAAAGTGATAAAATAATGTGATGAGCAAGACCAACACAAATCAGGTGTCCATACAAAAGAGACGTAATTATTAGTTTTCAAGTATTGCAAAAATTCTTTATACACAGTCGACCTTCGTCTCAACTGTAGATCAAATTGGTGCATAGGCCACACCCTTATCAAAAATAATGGACAACACTACAACCTGCATATAAAATAATTGTTTTAATAAAAAACGGTCGACCTACGTCTCTACCATTTTACAAGGGAGCCAAATATTGATATCTCCAAATCCTTGTATGCAGGAAAGAGCCAAGTCCAAAATAGCAGTGCTGTATATGAAGATCACTGAAGCATAAAATATAGTGAAATACACCAATTTTAGCCAAAAGGCTAAGAATAAAAGTTTCTGATATTATTAGTAGGACACCAAAACCAGTTTAGTAAAAAACAAAATGTTTAGGGCACTTGCTTCCCCCTCATGGCCGCGTACCATAAACATACTATATAAAGAAACAATTCCACCCTTTAAAATAAGGTGATATTGATAATGGACATGAGCCCTTGTGATCATGAATGTCAGCACTAATACGTCATATTATAATTTCCAAATAGTGTCATTATATACCAGTCTTCATTTGGTACATATATATATATATATATATATATATGAGATCCAAAGTTCTAATCTGATCTGGAATAATATAAATATGAATGATTCATAATTATTTTCTATAAAGCCAGGGCCTAAAGCTTGCAAACCACCAACAGCTGTCTTGAAGAAAGAGCGTAACCCTAAAAAATGTAATCTGTTTCCTAATAACAACCAACCAAACATGTGAAGACACAATGGCATGAGAATACTCGTATATATGTACCCAAAAAATAAGACTATATAGGTCAAAGCACAATTATAATATGATATGATTAATTGTATGTTGTTCAAAAAAATAAACTGTACAACAAGATGAACTATACAACAATTGACTCTGGTGTAAAATGAATGTTTCCATATCACAAAAAAATATATAGAGGAACCTATATGCAAAAAAATGAACTGCAGTGAAAAAATGTCCACATTAGTACCATAAAATGGCGAACCAGGATTCTAGTCTCCACCAATTCAAGTCACTCTCAGGAGCAGATCCCACATTGGTGTAGTAAACAAACAAATCGTTGGAGAATATATAACAGGCCCCTTCAGAAATAATTGGACCAGCACCCACAGTCTCGAAAAGTGTATTAAGTCGCACACTTCTATAATGATTGCATGTAAGTTCACAAATCATGTCCAACTTATGTTGAAAACATAAACGTTCGAGCCCATTAAATTAATACGAGATGGATTCCCTCAATCTTGTCCCAAAAACGTCAGCGTACTCAAGATAAATACAGTTCTAGTCTTGACATGAAAGCAGTTGCCCATTTAACCAAAAAGTGAAAAACAGTCACCTTCATAGTATAAACTCCATCCTGTAGTAAAACAATTCGATTACACCCAAAAAATCCATCGATGAACCCAGGCCTGTTGAAATGCTGATCAAAACCAGCAGCTCCTATATAACGTGATGTATATAATCGCCACAAGTGCTGTAGCGATTAAAGTTTATGAGGCTGTAGCAATAAATTTTGAGCTCAGAAAGCTCTCTGGCATAAAAAAATTGCACACAGTTGGATCAAGTTCCATAGATTATATGCAAAATAAACTGCCTCTATTCAAGTAAAAAAATATAAGTATGCTCACGATGTACACAATTATCGTCTTCACGTAGTTAATCTTAGACCACTGATCAACCAAATCCAAAACAGTCACCTGGATAAGAATAACTCCATATGATGATCAAATAAAGGAATTAAATCCAAGTCAAGAATATCTTGAAAATGCACCAAGCCACAAACTTTGCTGCCATTCCAACCAAGCGTCCCCAGCGTGTAGTGAAACAAGATAGAGCAAACCAAATTCACGCATGGTGGATCAGTGCAAGGCTCAAAACAAATGCATAAAATCACACAAAATGAGCCAGCACAAGGTGGATGGCAAGCAGAAAAATATCTTTTATTGTGGCAAAATAAAATAAAGCATTGCAAACCGGTTTCGGCCTCACAATAGCCTTCTTCAGTGCAAAAAGAAAATGTTTGAAAAATGGTGCATTCTCATGTGCCTTATATACTGAACATTTTTAAAGGTATATGCATGAAAAAAATTCTTAAAGTATAAAATCATAATAAACAAATCCTAAAAAATATATATAAAATATATATATATATATATATATATATATATATATATATATATATTAATTAACATATATATCTCAGGAGTCATGTCTCAAAATAAACATACCAAATTCATGTATTAATCTAAATGGAATCTTTATGGATCACCAGGTTGGGTGCTTTGTTTAAACCTGGTCTAAATTAATGCTAAAATAGATTTCATAGGCATTCATGCTGGCTTTGCCATTGATTCATTAGATTTAGATTAATACATGAATTTGGTATGTTTATTTTAAGACATGACTCCTGAGATATATATGTTAATTAATATACTTTAAGAAATTTTTTCGTGACAAGATTGAGGGAATCCATTTCGTATTTATTTAATGGGCTCGAATGTTTATGTTTTCAACATAAGTTGGACATGATTTGTGAACTTACATGCAATCATTATAGAAGTGTGTGACTTAATACACTTTTCGAGACTGTGGGTGCTGGTCCAATTATTTCTGAAGGGGACTGTTATATATTCTCCAACGATTTGTTTGTTTACTACACCTGTAAACACTACACTACACTACACTCCTGAGAGTGACTTGAATTGGTGGAGACTAGAATCCTGGTTCGCCATTTTATGGTAACAATGTGGACATTTTTTCACTGCAGTTCATTTTTTTGCATATAGGTTCATCTATATATTTTTTGTGATATGGAAACATTCATTTTACACCAGAGTCAATTGTTGTATAGTTCATCTTGTTGTACAGTATATTTTTTTGAACAACATACAATTAATCATATCATATTATAATTGTGCTTTGGCCTATATAGCCTTATTTTTGGGTACATATATGCGAGTATTCTCATGCCATTGTGTCTTCACATGTTTGGTTGGTTGTTATTAGGAAACAGATTACATTTTTTAGGGTTACGCTCTTTCTTCAAGACAGCTGTTGGTGGTTTGCAAGCTTTAGGCCCTGGCTTTATAGAAAATAATTATGAATCATTCATATTTATATTATTCCAGATCAGATTAGAACTTTGGATCTCATATATATATATATATATATGTACCAAATGAAGATTGGTATATAATGACACTATTTGGAATTTATAATATGACGTATTAGTGCTGACATTCATGATCACAAGGGCTCATGTCCATTAACAATATCACCTTAATTTAAAGGGTGGAATTGTTTCTTTATATAGTATGTTTATGGTACGCGGCCATGAGGTGGAAGCAAGTGCCCTAAACATTTTTTTTTTTTACTAAACTGGTTTTGGTGTCCTACAAATAATATCAGAAACTTTTATTCTTAGCCTTTTGGCTAAAATTGGTGTTTTTCACTATATTTTATGCTTCAGTGATCTTCATATACAGCACTGCTATTTTGGACTTGGCTCTTTCCTGCATACAAGGATTTGGAGATATCAATATTTGGCTCCCTTGTAAAATGGTAGAGACGTAGGTCGACCGTTTTTTATTAAAACAATTATTTTATATGCAGGTTGTAGTGTTGTCCATTATTTTTGATAAGGGTGTGGCCTATGCACCAATTTGATCTACAGTTGAGACGAAGGTCGACTGTGTATAAAGAATTTTTGCAATACTTGAAAACTAATAATTACGTCTCTTTTGTATGGACACCTGATTTGTGTTGGTCTTGCTCATCACATTATTTTATCACTTTATGAGCCAATGTGACCATGAATAGATATACTCGTCATATTACTAAAGTTTTTGTTGTTAAGAACCTATGATAGTAGTATTTATATATACCGGTTTGACTTGGTACATATCTAACAATATTGTGTTTAACCGGATTGCATCTGGGTGGGGTCCATGGTCTTTTTTAAGGTTAATAGCAGATTCAATTTGACTTTTCACTAAGATTTTGAAATCCTGATTTTTTGATAGATAACATGGATCTAAGGGGTATTTTACAGGGTTTGTCTGCTGAGAAAGATAACTTGGAAGCTTTTGGCCTTAATGTGTCTGACTCTGGTAACTCAAATGTAGGAGATATTAGACAAATGTGCAGTACTTTGTTTCATAAAATTACAAAAAAACATGAGGGCTTTGAGAGCCAATGTATGGCACTTAAAGCTATTTAAAGCTTATAAGCTAAAAAATATTACTCCTCGTGGGTTCAGAATTCAGATTCAGCCTCTTGTAGGCATGATTGATGAGCAGCTGACAAAAGATTGGGCCAAAACACAGCATGATGCGTCCATGTTATTTGTTGATACTCTTACATCATATTACGAACGTATGGTGGAGTTACAGATCACTGAGGTTTATAATAACTGTTTAGAAGCCCAGGCTTTTGAATATGAACAGTTTTTTTCTAACCATATGAAAGAATTAGCTAAGGACCTAGCCACTTTGGAAGCACAATTGGTAAAAAAGAAACCACAAAAGTTCTAGCGTGATTTGACAGATTATGAGAAAGGCAAACCCTTTGTTGCACAGAGAAATGTAAGATTCTATGACTCAGGTAGTAGAGTGAACAAGAAAAAGAGGCCTAGATCAATACTGAAGAAAAACACTTATTCCACCAGTAGTGTTACGGACGAGGATACTTCCTTGGTCACAGACTTTGAATTCCCCTCCAACCAGGGGTCCCCAGTGGCTAAGCGTAAACCCTTAGTGGACCCTTTAGAACTAGAACATGCGGGGGGGGGCAGGAAACATAGAAGACGGGGCATGCAATCTACAACAGTTGTTACAGAAGATAGTGAAATAACTTACAATGTGCATAATATATACTCTTTTGAACTGCCACCTGTACAAAATAAAGTTCTTAACAAGGGTCTAAATTTTGTGCCTTCCTCCTTTGTTTCTGAACAGACACTTGTGAATGAAGTAAATGATTTTTGTCGTTTGATTAATTTAAAAATATTTTTTGCAGATCATGACTGCTCTCAAAGTTCCTTTGGTTTTCGTTTTGGGAAGTCCAATTTCCAACCACCTATGGACAAACATGTGGCCATATTCAGGGAATGCGTGATCAAAGATTTACATTTCTCCTCTGGTCATCAACATATCAAACACAATCTTACTTTATCGGAACAACAAGGGCTTCAGGAGCTCAGTTCCAATCATGATATTGTGATTTTGCCAGTTGACAAAGGGGGAGGTATTGTGGTCATGGTTCGGGTCATGTATATCGCAGAAGCTTGCAAACAGCTGTCTGATGCTAGATTCTATATGCATATGGTAGTGGACCCCACACCTAATTTTAAAACATTTATTGATTGTTTCCTGGATATGGCCATAGAACAGGGGGTGATTGATCAACATACGTGCCAACAATTAAAGGTGTTGGATGCCATTCCTCAGTATCTTTATTTGCTACCTAAGATACATAAGGATCCTATTTGTCCTCCTGGTCGACCTATTGTTTCAGGCAAAGGCTCCCTTATGGAGCCATTATCTGCATTTCTGACCTATTATCTTAAACCTTTATTGTCATCAGTCTGGTCCCGACTCAAAGATACTACTGAATTTCTAAATATCATCCAGGATACTCAGTTGGAATCGGATTGGTGGCTTTGCACTATGGATGTTACTTCCCTTTACACTAGTATTCTACATGAGGCTGGCATTTCAGCCATAGCATTTTGGTTGGATCAATCTCAACTTTACAATACAGGATTTAACAACTTTCTAATCAAAATGGTTGAATACGTACTAACTAAAAATGTTTTTTTCTTTGAGGGTCAGCCATATTGGCAAACAAGGGGGACGGAGCCTTTTGCCCCAATTTATGTGGACCTCTTCATGGGTTTTTTTGAGCAGATATATATATATGACACTTGTAATAACAAATATTTGGCTGAATTGGATATCTGGAGGAGATATCTAGATGTTTGTTGGATGATGTGGAGGGGCAACTTTCTTTTGGCTCAGGAGTTTGTCAAATATCTGAATAATAATCCATGGGGTATTCATTTTACTTTGAATATGCAATACCAAGAGATTGTTTTTCTGGATGTTATGATAACTCGACAAATGGATCACACTCTGGCCACTAGAGTGCATAGAAAATTTCTGCAATATAACACTCTTTTACATGCCTCTAGTAACCATCCCTATCACATCATCAACAACATCCCCAAATCCCAGTTTATACGTACTAAACATATCTGCTCATCGGTTAAATCCAATGAAGAATGTCAACAGGATCTTTGTGACAGATTTACATATAGAGGATATAACAAATCTTGTATTCATCAAGCTATCAATGAGGTCAAACAGATGCCTCGGTCAGAGCTCTTAAAATACAAAAATGAACAAGGTGCCTCTAATATTTCCAGAAACCAACCCATCAGATTTACAACTACTTTTGGAAGAAATACATCTTGGTTTAGGGATATAGTGAATAATCATTGGGGTATATTACGGGCACATGATTTTTTGTCTGATATCCTACCAGAAAAATGTGCATTTTCATATCGTAAAGGACGGACAATTAATTCACATCTGACATATTACAAAAAACTTCATCCAACTATATCTGTACAAACTACATTATTTGGGGACCCACTAATTGGTTCATTCCCTTGTGGTCACTGCAGTGCATGCAGATATATAGCTAAGAGTAAAGAATTCAGCAGTTCCAACACCTCATGAATATTTCAGATCAAGGTGTTTGGCAATTGCAGCACAGATTGGGTAGTATATTTAGCCACCTGTACATGCTTTTCATTCTATGTAGGCCAAATGTCTAGACCACTGAGATCCCGAATCAGTAAACATCTTAGTGCCATTAGAACAAAGAAATTAGCCAATGCTTTATACAAACATACTTTAATACATAAAACGGCACAATTCCAATTTGTCATTGTTGATAAAATTCAGTTACCTAGGATATCTAAAGCTGGCTGGCATGATAAGCTTAATAAAATGGAATCTTTATGGATCACCAGGTTGGGTGCTTTGTTTAAACCTGGTCTAAATGAATGCTAAAATAGATTTCATAGGCATTCATGCTGGCTGTGCAATTGATTCATTAGATTTAGATTAATACATGAATTTGGTATATTTATTTTGAGACATGACTCCTGAGATATATATGTTAATTAATATATATATATTTTTTTATATATATTTTTTAGGATTTGTTTATTATGATTTTATACTTTAAGAAATTTTTTCGTGCATATACCTTTAAAAAATTTCAGTATATAAGGCACATGAGAATGCACCATTTTTCAAGCATTTTCTTTTTGCACTGGAGAAGGCTATTGTGAGGCTAAAACTGGTTTGTAATGCTTTATTTTATTTTGCCACAATAAAAGATATTTTTCTGCTTGCCTTCCACCTTGTACTGGCTTGTTTTGTGTGATTTTAAAGGTTCTCAGTTACAGATGGAGTATGACATCTGCTTAATGTCATTGAAATCCACTACAAGTTTGGCTGTCATAGGTTCATAGGTAGGTACTAGGCTATCGGCCCGAAGGCCAAAGCAAGCCTAGCTAACATTGTATTGGCTTCTGCCACCCATGTATTGTTAAATTCCTGCCCCTCTGTCGAGCAGTGCCCCAGATATAATCCCAGGGGTGAACTTCCTATCACCCATCCACTTATCAAAGTTTTTCTTGAATAATGCGAATGATGAGCTTTGCTTGATGTGGATGGGAATTTTGTTCCAGAGCATGGGAAGTCTCTGGGACACGAATCTATCCTGCCAGCATATCCTATTTATTGTTGTGGTAAAGTTTAGGTCCCTAGAGCATGTGGCTCGGGGAGATTGGTATTTCTTCAAGAGGAGCATGTCCAGCAATTCCGGGTTTGACATAGCTTTGTATGTCAGACAGAGGTCTACTCGGAGTAAGCGGTATGCGACCAAGTAGAGTTTGAGTTTCTTGAGCCAGTCGGCATAGTGCAATTGTTTGAGGCCAGCAATCCTCTTGGTGAGGTTCTTTCGGGGCCTCTCAAGTTGTTGTAGGTGCCTTGTGAGGTACATCCCAAACGGGGCATTGTTTTTAATGAGGTCTCTGATAAGTGATGAGTAGAGGGAATGATGACTTCCTTATTCCTAGATGCAAACCCTTTTGTGATTAGGTGGGCCACGTAGAAATATTTTCTGACCACTGTGGCAATGTGGTTATTAAAGGAGAGGTTACTGTCCACTTGGGTCCCAAGGTCTTTTATCACACTTTCTGTGTTAAGTGAACTTCCCCCTATTTGGTAATTCATGGGCACTGTGTTTTTACCAAAGGGGACAACAATGCACTTTTTGGCATTTAGCTTGAGGCCATTATGTTGACACCAGGTGTCTGTCTCAGTGAGGCCCTTTTGCAGGATGTCTACATCAGCAGGGGAATCGATAATGGCACCTAGGTTGCAATCGTCTGTGAACTTGGTTAGCCATAGACCCTTGGTGTTAGCTTGCACTTCACAGAAGTATATACCAAACAGGAGGGGTCCCAAGACTGAACCCTGGGGTACACCACTTGTCACTGGTTTGGAGTCGGATCTGGAGTCTGCAACTCTTATCATGTGGGTTCTGTCCGTTAACCAGTTGGCCACCCATCTCATGATGTAAGGGTTTATGTTAAGGTTGGTGAGTTTATCTATGATTCCTGAATGAGGGATAGTGTCGAAGGCTTTAGTGAGGTCCAGGTAGGCTGTGTGGACTACTTTGCCCTTGTCTATGGCCTTAGTAGCTGTTTCAAAGAAGTCTACCAGGTTTAGGAGACATGACCTACCTTTTACAAATCTGAACTGGGTAGCATCCAGAGTTTGGAGGTTACCAATGTCTTTGTTTATGAGTTTCATGATGACACACTCCATGGCTTTGCAGACCAGGCTTGTCAGGCTAATAGGTCTATAGTTCCCGGGGTCTGTGGTGGTTCCTCCTTAGTGGACTGGGATAACCGTTGCTATGCACCATTCTGTGGGCACATAGCCTGTGGTGAGGCTTTGACTGAACATGGATTTTAGGTGGGGGGGCTAGTTCATTTTGGAGTTCATGTAAGATGCAGCCTGGGATGTTGTCTGGTCCCATGGATGCTGTCTTTTTGGCTTTCAAGAGTGCCATTTTTACCTATGTGTTTGTGATTACCGGGGCTATGCAACCATCTGGTATAGTTATAGGCCCTTTTGGGGGGTGAGGGGGGAGTAAAGTTTGCACTGAACCTATCTGCCAATATGTTGGCAATATCAGTTGGCTCTGTATATTTTGTGCCATTCTATTGTATCTCGGTGCAGATCTGGGTGTTCCCATGGAGGTTTTTGATATAGCTAAAGAGTGCCTTGTGGTTGTATTTGGAATCTGTGGCAATTTTTCTTTCAAAATTAGCTTTGGAGGATTTTATGAGGGATCTTAGTTTCTTATTGAGGCCTGTCAGTGAGTTTCTAAATACCTGGGTTTGTACTCTCTTTTGCAACAGTTTCTTCCTTCTGTTGTAGAGTTTGATAATGGCAGGAGACTACCAGATCAGCTTCCTTTTTTTTGGAGGATAGTGTCTTGGTTTTGTTGAGGATAGCAAAATCCATGCACTCATGCAGGTGCTTGTAGAGTGCATTTGTGTAGGATTCAGCAGTTGTGACTGTATTGACTGTGTTATCCATCTGCAGAGGCATTGTGAAGTTAGTCACCTCAGTTTTGAGTAGCGTGAAATTTGCTTTGGAAAAAAATTTTATGATGGTTTCCTTGTGTGGGGGTGTGGTCGGGATGTGGATATCTAGGGTGATTAGTTTATGGTCTGATCTAACAAGCGAGGAGTTGATCTCGGGCGTTGAGCACCAGTCACCCATGTTGGTGATGACCAGGTCCAGAATATTGCTGCCCCTGGTGGGGGTGTTGACTAGTTGATCCAGGGTGTTAGAGTTAATAAATTCCAGGAATCATTGAGCAAGGGGGTTATTACAAGAGTAGTTTTCCCCAGTTTATGTTAGGTTAGTTGAAATCGGTCATTATTATGATGTTTGGTTGGACCCTCATTTTTTCTAATGTCTCCAGGAACGAGGAGTGAAGGTCCTGGGTCATGGTGGGGGATCTATAACAAGCTACAATTTGGAATGCATTTTTACCCTGGGTTAGTTGCACTTGGATAATTTCAGAGGCATCATGTTTTGCAACTAGCCTGGAGGTGTGGATGTCCTTAATAAATATGGACACACTTCCACCCTTCATGTTTCAGTCCGGGTTTTGTGGCCAAAACATGTGGCATGAATTATAGCCTGGTAGTGCTGGGGTGCCTTCAGGAGCCTTGAACCAGGTCTCAGTCACTGCACAGCTATCGATGTTCTCCATTTTGAGGAGTGCCTCGAGTGAGTGCATTTTGAGGTTTAGACTCCTAGCATTGAGTAACATTGCCCTCAGTTTTTTGTTACCTGTTTAGATAATTTACCAGGCTAGACTACTTCCTTAACTCCAGGAAGCTGCACTTCTACAGAAACTATATTGAAATTCCTGTATTTTGGAGCTGTATAGCTGTACAAAATGGTGTCACAGCTTTATATTTTGCTAACAAGAGCCAGTTGTCATAACAGTCAGACTTAAAGTTACTGTCTATGAATCAGTGTTGGTGCCCAATGTGCTACCCAAACCTGTCAATGTTAACTGTGCATGTCATGTTGACTTCAAGACATGTTACCTATATGCTACAGCATCTGACATGTAGGCATGTCATTTGCTAGTGCCACTGTGCAGCGCTGTTTTGCATCACTTGGGACTTGCAAATGTGTCTGCGCACACAGAGCTACATTTTGCACCTTGAGTGAAACCGATTAAGTGTCCATGACTACTGCAGACTCTGGGAGTGAAAGAGTCCAGTTTAGTGTGCCAGGGAGAGCAGGACTTTCTTGCGCTCTCTGCAAAGAAACTTCAAGGTCCACCTACTAGGCAGTTATAATCATCCATTGTGGAAAGTGGGTGCCTAACTTGAGCTGGCTGGAGTGCTAAGTGATGCCTCTGGCATTAACTGCCCTGGTGCACTATGCCAGTATAGGTAGAGTGACCTTAAGTGGTACTAACCGCCCTGCTTCACTAATCAAAGGCAGAGGTTCAGGAGCCTGAAAGTGACCATTAGCATTTTTTGACTACCATTGTCTTCTACTACCTTAATTGCTGTACACATGCAGTTAAGAAGATCGTTCTTTCTCAGCAGTAAGGGAGTGGCAGCTGAACATGGTTAGGAGTCACAGAAATCATGCTTATATAATGCCTATATCAGACTATTGAACAAATTTAATTGTGTTGGTAACATATGTCTGTGATAATTTTTCCCATTGTGTCATCCTGCTGGTCTAGTTGTTGAAGTAGAGGAGGTGAGACCATGGCCTCCTCGGTGTGACCTCTGTGCACACCAGCTGCTGCCTCTGGCCACCAGGTTCACTTATTGGCAGGGACATAATAGTTCTGTTGCTGGAGATGACATGGTGGGGGTCACTAGTACCCTTTTTGTCTGACTGTCAGGGGGTGAAAGCTCCACTCTTAAAAGTGGACTGTAGGAGTTTTGAGTGATTCCTGGCATCAGTTTCAGAAGCTGATGGCTGTCAAGATTTCATGGCAAATGGATGGATGCTTGGTAACATGGTGCCTTCTGGCATGAATGGTACAGTCATGAAACTCACACCAAAGTTCCTGAAGTCCACGATTTCTTCAGAACATGTTCTGAAGAAATCTACAGTCATGAAACTGCTATGTCCCACCCATTGGGCTACCAGGGGAGAAACTGACCCATCCACTACCTTCCCCTCCTTTACATGTATTTGTCCCTGTCTGCATTAGTAGTCTATGTTTAACTGTCTACCCTTGATACCTGCTTCATTAATGGATGTATTTTGCATTGCTGCACAATAGCAAATAAGGCATAATACAATATTTATTTATTTATTTATTTTTTACAAAAAATGTAGATTGCTTTGAAATGAAACAGGATAATAGGGTATTATGATTATTACTGTTGTAAAGAATAAAATATTTGTATATGAATTGTGTTCTCTGTGAATATGTCTGTTCTGTTAATCAACAATGGAAAAATAGTTTCCCAATTTTTTAGCATGTGTGAGTATTTCTGAAATTTGTTTATTGATGCAGAAATCAGATTCACAGTGAATGACTGTATGCATCATATTTATATATTTCATTTTGAGTTGCAACATTCTTAAAAAATCTTTAACTTTACAGAAAAAAATCAGCAAATGCATTTTACATATTTGTGGTCTCCTATGTTCATATTGTTTATTATTGTAATATAATCAGGATAAATAGGAGGGTAAATGAAAGTTCAGCTTGCATTATGAGGTCTGCAGTGGTGGGCCTCCTTTAGGTCTGTAGTAGTGGGCCTCCTTTGGGTCTAATGGCTTTATTTACTAACCTTAACATTTACTATGTGACAGAAGAGGTCAAGGTGCATACTTTAGCAGTATATAGACATGCATAACAAGTTTATTTTCTTTGTAGATTAATACAAAATGGGTTTTTATACTAAAGTCTAAAGTAGAATCCTGTTAGAGGTTCCTTTCAAGTTAGCATTTCCACATTCTTGCTTGAAGATATTCCTGTAATGGAAGCACTCCCAAGTTCAATGTGAATTAAGTTTCATATTCACTCTGCCAATTCTGCCAAGATAGGCTCTTTAACAGATAAATAATAATTTGTGTTTTGACCTGGAAAATGTGTTTGGGACTGTGATGACCAGAAAAACTGCTGACGTTGGTTTATACTGGCCTTTTGCCATCTTGTGAAAGCCACTTCAGTCACTTTAGACCAAACTGTTTTAAGAGATGGGATTAGGCCACTGTATAGCTCCAGCTGACAGGAATAATTCTCAGACACCATTAAAATGTGGGTTTTGCTTCTGGAAATGTCTCAGCACATTTTTGGAGGTAGAGAAAACTATGAAGCTGCATCAAAGAGCATAACCCCTGGTAGAAGTGTTGATTATGCTTGGGAATGCTAAAATCCGCTGTACTTTAATGATTTCAAACACTTGGCAATCTCCTTAGTAACAGGCCTTTAGGTGGCTTATGAGAGAGCCATCATACATGACAGAGAAGACCTTTTAGTCAGAGGTTTTATCTAAAAGTGTAAGTGAAGACTTCTAAAAGAACTCAGGATAGGCTCTCCTATCAAGTAAACTGGTCATACAAGCCTGCTGTTGTAGATATTGCCTGGCAGTAAGTTATGTGTAAATGTATTTGAAAGGGATATCACATGCTGATTTTAAGTCTTGAAAGGAGATGATGGTCCTCCCACTATAAACTGGCTCCTGATGATTAAGCCCTTCTGCTTCTATATGACAAAGATATTACTGAGAGTGATGTTCAGATGGAAATCTTCAATGGAAAGTAGTCATTCTATTTGTGATTTAAGGAGTGAAAGTAGGCCTATTGGTGGAAGAAAAAGAATTTGTTGAGGTATCGCAATATTTAAGTGTTATAATTAATATTTTAAAAATGTTTTAGTTCTGTGGAATTATACATGGATACATTTTCATACAAATCTCTCTTCATCAGTACTAAATCTAAAATCTTCCAGTCACTAGCCATTTTTTCACAGGAGTACAGTGCCTTTGGCATAATGAATGTTATCTAACAAATATAAGCCCCTTATAATTTATTTGAGAGAATATACTTTAAAAATTGTAGTCTGCTTAAATGGAACCCAGCAGAAGATTGTCAAAGTTTACCTCAGTTATTTTATTCGGTTAGAGTGAAATGTTAGGGAACTTGGTGGATAAAGTAGTCAAGGACCAGCAATGACCTGGTCAGGTATAATTTCTGTTCCTTATGGTAATTTTGAAATCAGCAAGCAATACTGTCTGATATATGGTCCAGTCAGTATAGTTAATAGTTGTCAAAGTGGAAGACAAGTATACATAAAGGCATTATTCATGTCCTATGTGTCCATTATACCATGCGATTGAACTTGTTTCTACAGTGCAATAGTTAACTTTGTGGTAGACTTTTAGGACCATTGTCAAGTGCCTATTAAAGGGTGTGTTTCAGTTTATTCATTTCCAAGTTTTCCTGCCACTTGGGTCATGATGCTCCCACTAGCATTTTTCTATTTATATCTTACATTATTTTAGAAAGGAATTTGCCTCAGTCTGCACAGCATATACTAGAGATCACACTTTATGTAGTTGTCACTGTCGCTAAACACCTACAAAACTACATCCTGAGGTTTGTTTTTGTTAAGGTCTGTAAAGTGCAATGAAGCACTTATAACTGCTAAAGTGACATTTTTTCCAAAAAGTTAGTTGTTGAAGACATCTTTGTATGAAGAACAGTGATGAGTTATACTGCAATACTACATAAATAGATTGGAAAATACTTACATTTTGGCCAATTAAATGTTTTTATCCATATATTTTAGCAAATTAATGATGGTATTAAATACTACAGGCATCTTTTATCTGTCATATCAGTTATTTGAAATGACAGCTGTCATTCATAGATGAATGCAGTGATGGATTAAGTGCATCATGGGTCCCAGACAGTTTTTTAACCATGGATCACCACACAGCCCTTTTTTTTGGACCACTCATAAATGCTTGTGTTCTTTTGGATCTTCCTTTCTGATTTAATGCCATTTGAACATTTGAACTTATGTCATTGTATTCCACGAATGTTCATGCACATTAATCACAACCACTTGATTATATATATATATATATATATATATATATATATATATATATATATATATATATATAGTTTGTTATCATAGGTTCATAGATTCATAGGTGTTTACTAGGCTAACGACCACAATGGCCTTTTTAACCCTAGCCATGTATCCCAAATCTCTGATGAATTCTGATACCTTTGATAAGTATAAGCATGAGCCTGGGAGATGAACCATATTACAGGTTACCTGTTTGCAGCAGAGACATAGAGGCCAAACCAGGGATGAATTTCTGGTTTTCCATCCAATTGTTCAAGTTGCACTTGAATTGGATTAGGGAGGAATTCTGCTTCATATGGATGGGGAGCCTCTTCCATAGACGGGGTAGTTTCTGTGATACATACCTATCTTTCCAGAAGGTCCTATTTATATCACAGGCAAGGTTTAAGTCTTTAGAATGGGTAATTCTGGTACTGTTTGTTTAGTGGATATGCAGGAAGTCCATCATAGTGGGGTCTGACAATGCTCTGTATGCCAGGCATAGATCTCCTCTCAAAAGCCTGTAGGAGACAGAATACAGAGATAGGGCCTTGAGGTGGTCTGCATAGGACATATTACTTATGTCCTGTATTATTTTAGTGAGGAACCTCTGTGGACATTCTAGTTGTTGGATATGCCTGGACAGGTACATACCAAAGGGGACATTGTACTCAATGGCAGGTCTGATGAATATTGAATACAGTGGAACAATGACTTCCTTGAACTTAGATGCCATACCTTTGTTTATAAGTTGCGCAACGTAGAATTATTTCCTCACCACTGTAGACATGTGATGATCAAAGGCTAGATTACTATCTATGTGTGTCCCTAGGTCCCTGACTACTGGATCAGCTCTAAGGGGTGTGTTATCAATATGATAGTTACCAGGGATCGATGACTTCCCAAAGGATACTATTATGCATTTCTTGGCATTTAGTTTTAGTCCATGACTCTGACACCAGTTGTTTTTCTGTGTCAGCCTCTCCTGGGGAACCATTGTGTCAGTGTGAGATTTAATGACAGCTCCTAATTTGCAATCATCTGCAAATGTTGTCAGCCAGAGACCACTGACATTGGCCTTTACTTCTGAGAAGTAAATGCCAAAAAGGAGCGGTCCAAGGACTGATCCCTGAGGGACTCCACTTCTGACTGGCCTCTTTGTAGAGGTGGACTCCCCAGTTCTAACTTCCTGGGTCCTGTCTATGAGCCAGTTGGCTATCCACCGGGTGACATATATGGGTTTGTACCTAACCTCTTTTGTTTTACAACAATACCTGAGTGGGGTATTGTGTCAAATGCCTTGGCCAGGTTAAGGTAGGCAGTGTGAACCATTTTGCCCTAATCCATTGCTTCAGTGACCTTCTCAAAGAAGTCCACAAGGTTGAGTAGGCATAATCTGCCCTTTACAAAACCAAATTGGGTTGTGTCCAGTGTCTGGAGGTTTACTATATCTCTATTGATCATCTCCATGATAATTCTTTCCATGGCTTTACATATAAGACTAGTGAGACTTGTGGGTCTGTAGTTTCCAGGGTCTGTAAATGGCCCACCTTTGTGCAGAGGGATGACTGTTGCCTTTCTCCATTCATGAGGCATGAAGCCTGTTTGGAGGCTACAGTTAAATAGTAATTCCAGAGGCCCTGATAGGTCATGTTTCATGCTATTTAGAAGGCATCCTGAGATATTGTCTGGGCACATTGATGCAGTGTTCTTGGCCTTAGAGAGAGCATTAAGGACCTGTTCCGTAGTGATAGCAGGGGGAGTTATATTTTATGATATTTCCTGAGGGAAGGTTGAGGGAAAGAGGAGAGTAAAGTTGGAGCTGAATTTATCAGCCAGGAGATTTGGTATATCTTCTGGCTCAGTATAGGTGGCTCCATTTACAATGAGTGCTACACACAATTGAGTATTGCCTTTGAGGTTGCAGACATAGCTAAAGAATGCTTTGTGGATGTCCTTGGCCTGGGAGGCCAAACTTACCTCACATTTGGCCTTGCTAGACTTTATTTGTCCTCTGAGCTGTTTGTTTAGTTTAATTAGAGTGATTTTATCCTGCTGGGTGCTGCGCCTCCTAATTTTCCCCATGAATTTTTCCTCCTGTTATGCATCCAATTGATTTTGTGATCTCACTAGGGTGGCTTGTTTTGTGCTGCCTCTGTACAGCTATTAACATGCCTGTTTTTTTTTTTCACCTGATCTCAAAATGTTACACACACACACACACACACACACACACACACACACACACACACACACACACACACACACACACACACACACAACAAATGACCAACTGTGATACAAAAAGTGGCAAAATAAAGCATTACAACTAACTTTACACAAATGCAGAGTCAAACCAGTGATTGTTTACCCTGATCATGACAGCCAGAGCCAGCCATTCTAGCCCCATTGTTGGCTATATACAACTCAGGTATGTGATAGTGGTAAAAATGAAATTTATTTCACACAAATGCACACTAGTCCTGCAAATACAGACTGTTTAAACTGAGCAAACAAGAGAGTAAGTTACTTTCATCCACACCCATACCCAATAGTTATAGCCACTTTGCTCTGTACACCTCATCTGATTGTGATAAAAGATGATATCTTTCAATTTCTTAGCACAAGAATCAGGGATAAAGACAATGCATAATGAGGGATGCATGCCTAGAATCAGTGACAGATTTCTCTTATTTACTTAGCAAAATTGCAAGGATAACAGATTTTTGTTGCATTAGTGTATATTTTCTCTAGCACTTGAAGTCTGAAACTCACACCTGTCATTATTTTGTGATTGTAGTCCTCAGGAACACACCAAAAATATATGCAAATTCAGGGGAATTCTTTGAAATCAAGAAGAGTTGGAAGATATAATTTCAACCTTGTTTTTTATGAATAACCAAAAGTATTCCAAATTATTTCACACAAATGCACACTAATCCTGCAAAGTCAGATGGTTAACTGAGCAAATGACCAGAAGGTAAAATTACTTTCATCCACAAACAGACCCCAACCCCTCCCCCGCACAGTTATAGACACTTTGTTATGCAAACCTCATTTAACTGTGACAAAAATAATATCTCTTGCTTAGGGCAAGAATCAAGGACAAAACTAAAAAATAATGAGTAACAAAAGCCCCAGATCAGGGATAGACCTTAACTGTTGCAACTATATACATAGGCAGTTGCTAGAATTGCAGTTTTTTTTGCATTATCTTGCATTTTCTGATGTAAGTAAAGTCTAAAAAGTCAATTGCCTGTCACTATTTAGTGATTACGATTCTCAATGATTTGCCAGATTTTATGAGTCATGAACCAAAATCATAGACATTCTGTAAAATCAGTTAATTTGTTTAAATCAGTTTGCTCTCATTTGCTACATAAGCAAATTCAAGCCATCTGCTGATCTCTGCAAAAGTTAAGTAGAATTTTTCACTGTATATTGCACTTTTGAATTGCATTTTTTTACCATATCACTGCTTATTTGAACTGTTTTTTTTCTGAAATTGTTACATTTTGTTTGCTGTAGCATAGACTAGACTCAGATCTGCTGTTCTGTTTGTATAACTTGAGCATTAAAGCAGGCCACTTTTTGTTTGAGAGGGTTTCCCTGCACCCTAGTGGCAGGAGTATACAGTTAGAACTCATCTGATTGAAAGTTGTTGGAACAGGGCACAGTTTTGAGATTTTCTATTGGTTAATTTATTTAGATCAGTTTATGCTCATTTGCTACATAACACCTTGTTTGCGCATGGCACATTGTCACATAGTGGTGGGTACCATTGGTGGTTATAAATGCAAATCAGTGGAATGAGAAGCAGTCAGTCAGTTGCCATATGAAAATATATTGGAATCTACCAACGGAAACCAGTATAAATGTTCACTTGAAGCTGGACAGCAAGGGAAGGAACAGAAAACTGTGGCAACTCTGGAGCAGTCAATGTTGAGGATTGATAGGCCAGTGAGTCCCCATATGACAGAGCAACAGATGACACAGGATGAAATTGAAGTGAATGTGCCACAGGAAGATGCTATAGAAATTTTTACAGAATGCCCGCAGAAGAACAAAATATGTGCCATCAGTTTAGAAGAAAATGAGTTGAGGAGAGTTGCTCGATTTAATAGAGACAGACATATTAAGATCAATGAAAGAAATAGACTGAAGAAGGTCAACAAAACCCCAAAAGTCAGAAGTTTTATAAAACAAATGAACACATTAATTAGGACTGTCCGTAGAGATCCATGCACTATAACAGAAGTAAACAGGATATATGACTGTGCAACTAAGTTAATAACAGATAAAATTCTACCACAAGAACACATGGTAGTAAGGGAAAGGAAGCGGAGAAATCAAATACCATCATGGATGTATCGACTAGAGAAAACTATAGAGCCGTTAAGACGAGAAGTGTAACTGTTAGAGGAGTATAGAAGAGCGAACAGATCAATGCCTAATATTAATGGATCAGGATCTATCATGCATTATACAAATAATAAACAAAAGATAGCACAGGCAGAAAAACTTAGAAGATACAGAGATAAATATAAAGGAAACGTACAAAATAAGCAAATTATTGATGGCCCCAAAAAGTTTTATAGGGAATTGGGAAACAAGGTAAAAGGAATTGAAAGACCACTCCCCCCAAAAAAGGAGAAATAGATATATTTTAGAGAGATATTTATGAAGTTCCAGTGGTACATAACAAAGATGCTAAATGGATAGAAGAAGTAAAAGAAAGTATAGGAAGTTCAAAGGTACAGGATATGAAATGGGATGAAGTAACAGCCAGAGAGATTGAAACAAAGTTAAGAAAAGCATCTAATTGGAAAACACCAGGCCAGATGCAATACCTAACTTCTGGTTAAAAGTATTAACATCTTTGCATGAAGATATAGCTATGACTAAAAACTATTTATATGCACACCCTGAACAGACACCATCCTGGCTAACAACAGGAAAAGCAATGCTTCTACTTAAGAGTGAACCTGCAAGCTACCCTAAAACTTATAGGCCAATAACTTGACTGCTAACTATGTATAAACTATATACTGGACTTGATGCCGACAAAGTTTATAGTCATTTAGAAGAAAACTCAATCATGTCAGTAGAACAAAAGGGCAATAAAAGAATCTCACATGAAACAAAGGATCATCTGTTGCTAAATAAAGTCATTATGGAGAACTGTAAAAAGGCGAAGAATCCAAGTATGTCATGGAATGACTACAAAAAAGTATTTGATAGTATCCCACATTCGTGAATATGAGTGTTTAAATATGTATACTGTACATCCTTCACTGCCCAGCTACATTACAGTGACCATGAAACAGTGGCAGACCACTTTGGAATTAAGCCATGATGAAGGAAAAAATTATTATTCCACTGATAAAAATCCAAACCCATTAAGCTGTTTACTTAATAGATTAGGCCACGGCTTTAATTTGGCTCCTAGAAAACAACAAAGCATAAAGACTTATCATATTTTCTTTGTCAATGATCTAAAACTGTATAGCTCATCAGATGAGGAACTGAAAGCACAACTGCAAGTAGTTAAAACCTTTTCAGATTATATAAAAATGTCATTTGGTCTTGATAAGTGGGCAATGCAGCAACAAGAAAACATCAAGTTTGGGACAAGAATATGATATAAAAGAACTCAAGCAAGTGGGAGTGTATAAATATTTGGTAACTGATGAAGGATCAACAATAAAACATGAACAAATGCAAATATATCTTAATAAGGAATATTTTAGAAGGCTTAAGTTAATCCTGAAATCAGTGTTGATATCTAGGAACAAAATTCAAGCTATACACCAATTTGGTCTTCCTGTCCTAACTTAGAGTTTTGGAGTGACTGACTGGCCCCAAAATGTGTTGGATAGACTAGTCAGGAAAACAAGAAGGATGCTTCATGCTTACCAAATGATTTATAGAAGTCAGTGCATACCAAGATTACATATTTCCCGTTCTGAAGGAGGTATGGGCCTCCCTGAAATTGATTGCATATATAGATCTGCAATTATGCGACTGCACACATATCTGCTGACCTTGCAGGACCCAAATATAGTGAAAGTTGTGAAACACTAGGAGAATAAATCTAAGATGACTTCCCTGCTTAGTCTAGCAGAAGCATATCGATGTCAAGCAGGAATGGAAATCAAAACAGAAGTAGATAAAAATCAGGCGGCAACTGCATGTGCCAAAAATCTAAAGAAAGAATATATAAGGTGAAGGATCAGATGAGAAGACAAGAAATGTGGAAAATGCATAAATAGAGTTGCAAGTATAGAAAACTTCTGGAAGAACCTCATGTTGATCAGGATCAAACTTAGGAATGGTTAACGAGAGGCGAATTTAAACCAAAAGATGAAAGGTTAGTATTGGTGGCCCAAGATAGTGGGCTACGCACACATTGGTTTACAAAGATCATTGAATATGTGGGACATGCACACAAATGTAGGTTTTGTAAAGGAAAATTGGAAACAGCCGCACACCTCGTTGCTGGTTGTGACATACTAATGGCAGAAGGACTGTATACTGAAAGGCATAATAATGTGGCAAGACTGTTGCACTGGGGATTGTGTAAACAATATGGCACTGAAGTAGCTGAAAAACTCTGGAAACATGAGCCACACAGCATCATAGAAAATGATGAAGTCTACATCACATGGGATCATACATTACCGACAGTTCAAAAGATAGATGTCCAAAAACCAGATATAGTGGTCCATTTAAAGAAGACAAAAGTAGCATTGATCATTGAAATCTCTACACCCAGTGACTACAGTGTCTTGTATATAGAGGCACAAAGTCATTAAATATCAGAATTTGCAGGAAGAAATGAGGGCAATGTGGAAGAAAGATATCCAGACAGTTCCAATAGTAGTAGTAGGAGCAATGGGTCTTTTAAAAAAGAATTTACAATTGTATTTAGATGCATTACCAATACATGTAACTCCATACGAATTGCAGGAGTCATTACTGGGCACATTATGGGTGCCGCAAAGCAGGGGTGTAGCTAGGATTTTCAAATTTGTACTGATAGCTCTCAAACTGCTACCCCCCTCCCCAGCCAAGCTACGGCCATTCTCGTAATTCACGGTTCGCTCTTTTAGTGTCGATGAAGAGGCATTCGCTGTAATGCCTCTTCAGTAATATAATATAAATTCACTCAAACTCGGTTCCTTGAATTGAAAATTAACCTGAAATGTCAGTTCTTTGAAAATACAGACTGTTTAAACTGAGCAAACAAGAGAGTAAGTTACTTTCATCCACACCCATACCCAATAGTTATAGCCACTTTGCTCAGTACACCTCATCTGATTGTGATAAAAGATGATATCTTTCAATTTCTTAGCACAAGAATCAGGGATAAAGACAATGCATAATGAGGGATGCATGCCTAGAATCAGTGACAGAGTTCTCTTATTTACTTAGCAAAATTGCAAGGATAACAGATTTTTGTTACATTGGTGTATATTTTCTCTAGCACTTGAAGTCTGAAACTCACACCTGTCATTATTTTGTGATTGCAGTCCTCAGGAACACACCAAAAATATATGCAAATTCAGGGGAATTCTTTGAAATCAAGAAGAGTTGGAAGATATAATTTCAACCTTGTTTTTTATGAATAGCCAAAAGTATTCCAAATTATTTCACACAAATGCGCATTAATCCTGCAAAGTCAGATGGTTAACTGAGCAAATGACCAGAAGGTAAAATTACTTTCATCCACAAACAGACCCCAAAGTTATAGACACTTTGTTATGCAAACCTCATTTAACTGTGACAAAAATAATATCTCTTGCTTAGGGCAAGAATCAAGGACAAAACTAAAAAATAATGAGTAACAAAAGCCCCAGATCAGGGATAGACCTTAACTGTTGCAACTATATACATAGGCAGTTGCTAGAATTGCAGTTTTTTTTGCATTATCTTGCATTTTCTGATGTAAGTAAAGTCTAAAAAGTCAATTGCCTGTCACTATTTAGTGATTACGATTCTCAATGATTTGCCATATTTTATGAGTCATGAACCAAAATCATAGACATTCTGTAAAATCAGTTAATTTGTTTAAATCAGTTTGCTCTCATTTGCTACATAAGCAAATTCAAGCCATCTGCTGATCTCTGCAAAAGTTAAGTAGAATTTTTCACTGTATATTGCACTTTTGAATTGCATTTGTTTACCATATCACTGCTTATTTGAACTGTTTTTTTTTCTGAAATTGTTACACTTTGTTTGCTGTAGCATAGACTAGACTCAGATCTGCTGTTCTGTTTGTATAACTTGAGCACTAAAGCAGGCCACTTTTTGTTTGAGAGGGTTTCCCTGCACCCTAGTGGCAGGTGTATACAGTTAGAACTCATCTGATTGAAAGTTGTTGGAACAGGGCACAGTTTTGAGATTTTCTATTGGTTAATTTATTTAGATCAGTTTATGCTCATTTGCTACATAACACCTTGTTTGCGCATGGCACATTGTCACATAGTGGTGGGTACCATTGGTGGTTATAAATGCAAATCAGTGGAATGAGAAGCAGTCAGTCAGTTGCCATATGAAAATATATTGGAATCTACCAACGGAAACCAGTATAAATGTTCACTTGAAGCTGGACAGCAAGGGAAGGAACAGAAAACTGTGGCAACTCTGGAGCAGTCAATGTTGAGGATTGATAGGCCAGTGAGTCCCCATATGACAGAGCAACAGATGACACAGGATGAAATTGAAGTGAATGTGCCACAGGAAGATGCTATAGAAATTTTTACAGAATGCCCGCAGAAGAACAAAAAATGTGCCATCAGTTTAGAAGAAAATGAGTTGAGGAGAGTTGCTCGATTTAATAGAGACAGACATATTAAGATCAATGAAAGAAATAGACTGAAGAAGGTCAATAAAACCCCAAAAGTCAGAAGTTTTATAAAACAAATGAACACAGTAATTAGGACTGTCTGTAGAGATCCATGCACTATAACAGAAGTAAACAGGATATATGACTGTGCAACTAAGTTAATAACAGATAAAATTCTACCACAAGAACACATGGTAGTAAGGGAAAGGAAGCGGAGAAATCAAATACCATCATGGATGTATCGACTAGAGAAAACTATAGAGCCGTTAAGACGAGAAGTGTAACTGTTAGAGGAGTATAGAAGAGCGAACAGATCAATGCCTAATATTAATGGATCAGGATCTATCATGCATTATACAAATAATAAACAAAAGATAGCACAGGCAGAAAAACTTAGAAGATACAGAGATAAATATAAAGGAAACGTACAAAATAAGCAAATTATTGATGGCCCCAAAAAGTTTTATAGGGAATTGGGAAACAAGGTAAAAGGAATTGAAAGACCACTCCCCCCAAAAAAGGAGAAATAGATATATTTTAGAGAGATATTTATGAAGTTCCAGTGGTACATAACAAAGATGCTAAATGGATAGAAGAAGTAAAAGAAAGTATAGGAAGTTCAAAGGTACAGGATATGAAATGGGATGAAGTAACAGCCAGAGAGATTGAAACAAAGTTAAGAAAAGCCTCTAATTAGAAAACACCAGGCCAGATGCAATACCTAACTTCTGGTTAAAAGTATTAACATCTTTGCATGAAGATATAGCCATGACTAAAAACTATTTATAAGCACACCCTGAACAGAAACCATCCTGGCTAACAACAGGAAAAACAATGCTTCTACTTAAGAGAGAACCTGCAAGCTACCCTAAAACTTATAGGCCAATAACTTGACTGCTAACTATGTATAAACTATATACTGGACTTGATGAAGTTTATAGTCATTTAGAAGAAAACTCAATCATGTCAGTAGAACAAAAGGGCAATAAAAGAATCTCACATGAAACAAAGGATCATCTGTTGCTAAATAAAGTCATTATGGAGAACTGTAAAAAGGCGAAGAATCCAAGTATGTCATGGAATGACTACAAAAAAGTATTTGATAGTATCCCACATTCGTGAATATGAGTGTTTAAATATGTATACTGTACATCCTTCACTGCCCAGCTACATTACAGTGACCATGAAACAGTGGCAGACCACTTTGGAATTAAGCCATGATGAAGGAAAAAATTATTATTCCACTGATAAAAATCCAAACCCATTAAGCTGTTTACTTAATAGATTAGGCCACGGCTTTAATTTGGCTCCTAGAAAACAACAAAGCATAAAGACTTATCATATTTTCTTTGTCAATGATCTAAAACTGTATAGCTCATCAGATGAGGAACTGAAAGCACAACTGCAAGTAGTTAAAACCTTTTCAGATTATATAAAAATGTCATTTGGTCTTGATAAGTGGGCAATGCAGCAACAAGAAAACATCAAGTTTGGGACAAGAATATGATATAAAAGAACTCAAGCAAGTGGGAGTGTATAAATATTTGGTAACTGATGAAGGATCAACAATAAAACATGAACAAATGCAAATATATCTTAATAAGGAATATTTTAGAAGGCTTAAGTTAATCCTGAAATCAGTGTTGATATCTAGGAACAAAATTCAAGCTATACACCAATTTGGTCTTCCTGTCCTAACTTAGAGTTTTGGAGTGACTGACTGGCCCCAAAATGTGTTGGATAGACTAGTCAGGAAAACAAGAAGGATGCTTCATGCTTACCAAATGATTTATAGAAGTCAGTGCATACCAAGATTACATATTTCCCGTTCTGAAGGAGGTATGGGCCTCCTGAAATTGATTGTATATATAGATCTGCAATTGTGCGACTGCACACATATCTGCTGACCTTGCAGGACCCAAATATAGTGAAAGTTGTGAAACATGAGGAGAATAAATCTAAGATGACTTCCCTGCTTAGTCTAGCAGAAGCATATCGATGTCAAGCAGGAATGGAAATCAAACCAGAAGTAGATAAAAATCAGGCGGCAACTGCATGTGCCAAAAAACTAAAGAAAGAATATATAAGGTGAAGGATCAGATGAGAAGACAAGAAATGTGGAAAATGCATAAATAGAGTTGCAAGTATAGAAAACTTCTGGAAGAACCTCATGTTGATCAGGATCAAACTTAGGAATGGTTAACAATTTAAACCAAAAGATGAAAGGTTAGTATTGGTGGCCCAAGATAGTGGGCTACGCACACATTGGTTTACAAAGATCATTGAATATGTGGGACATGCACACAAATGTAGGTTTTGTAAAGCAAAATTGGAAACAGTCGCACACCTCGTTGCTGGTTGTGACATACTAATGGCAGAAGGACTGTATACTGAAAGGCATAATAATGTGGCAAGACTGTTGCACTGGGGATTGTGTAAACAATATGGCACTGAAGTAGCTGAAAAACTCTGGAAACATGAGCCACACAGCATCATAGAAAATGATGAAGTCTACATCACATGGGATCATACATTACCGACAGTTCAAAAGATAGATGTCCAAAAACCAGATATAGTGGTCCATTTAAAGAAGACAAAAGTAGCATTGATCATTGAAATCTCTACACCCAGTGACTACAGTGTCTTGTATATAGAGGCACAAAGTCATTAAATATCAGAATTTGCAGGAAGAAATGAGGGCAATGTGGAAGAAAGATATCCAGACAGTTCCAATAGTAGTAGTAGGAGCAATGGGTCTTTTAAAAAAGAATTTACAATTGTATTTAGATGCATTACCAATACATGTAACTCCATACGAATTGCAGGAGTCATTACTGGGCACATTATGGGTGCCGCAAAGCAGGGGTGTAGCTAGGATTTTCAAATTTGTACTGATAGCTCTCAAACTGCTACCCCCCTCCCCAGCCAAGCTACGGCCATTCTCGTAATTCACGGTTCGCTCTTTTAGTGTCGATGAAGAGGCATTCGCTGTAATGCCTCTTCAGTAATATAATATAAATTCACTCAAACTCGGTTCCTTGAATTGAAAATTAACCTGAAATGTCAGTTCTTTGAAAAATGCAGCATGGTAGTTGGGGTAGAGACTTTATGCTTTTGTTTTCTGTAACTAAGGTACAGGTTTTGAGCTTGAGTAAATTACTAACAACCTGCTACCACTAACTAGGATGTTTCATTCACACACACCCCTACCTACCTCTTAGTAGAAGAAATATGGACAAAGCCTAAAATAAACAGGGACAGATATTAAATAATGTTCTCGTGAACTTAGAAAGTTGCTAGAATAACAGGATTTGTGCTAGTATGAATTTTTCTAAAGGACATGAAGTCTGAAGCTCAAATGTCTGTCATTATTTAGCAACTTCAGCCTTCAATGATTTTCTAGAAAATCACAAAATTTATGAGGAACAGACAAAAAATATGGGGCAAAAATCTGGACATTCTGCAAAATGTGGACAGTTGAGAGGTATGCTACCTACCACACACACACACACACACACACACACACACACACAAAACACCTCTCAACTTCTTACAGCAACAAACTCATAAATAAAACTGAGGCAAAGGCCCAAAAATAAGGACATTTTTCTTAAACATTGCGCTTATAAACTTAGAAAGATAATAGAATAGTAGTAGGTCTTGCATCAGTACGAATTTTCTGAAAGGTATGAAATCTGAAACTGAAATGTCTGCATTATTTTCTAACTTCAGTCTTTAAAAATTTGCCACTAATTTGCCAGAAAACTGCAATTTTATGAAAAACAGACCAAAAATGTGATACAAAAATATAAAATTGCCAGACAATACAGCTGGGAACCTGTCAAAGGAGGGACACCATTTTAATATGAGCACAGTTAACTTAGAGCAGCTGATAAAATCAGAGAATCTACATGCATTTCTGAAATAAAAGTAATGTATAACTCTGATCATTACAGTTATTTATAAAAGTAAAGTAAACCCTCTATGTTTTCTTCCAAAATTGCTATTTTGTGGAGGGATCATTAGGGGAAGAGCAACATTTTGAGCCAAAATCAGGGACAGTTGGGGTTTGGCTATGCCTAATTCTATAAAGCAATTTATTTGCATGTACCTCTCAACCTGTTAATGCAATAAATCTGGACAAGGCCAAATATATTGAGGGAACATATAAACAGTACTAAAAATTGCTCTTGTATAAACTGGGACAGTTGATAGAACTGGTCTTATTTTAGCATGCATTTTTCTGAAGGTTATAAAGTCTGAAACTAGTGTGTCATTATTTAGTGACTTAATTCCTAAATCATTTGCCAGAAAACCACAAATTGAGGAACAAACCAAAAATAAGAAGCAAAAAATCTATTCATTCTTTGAAAATCTGGACAGTTGGGAGGTATAGTTCAGCTGGGGCTGTCTAAGTTTGCCGCCCTTCCCCCTCACAAAACCATGGTCGAATGGAGCCTCCCCCTGCAGCCATTCCAATGATCCATTACTTTGCTATTTCACTTCATTTACCTTAAACACTAATGTGCATACTGATTTACTTCTATGATGATTTGAACTTCATTTGAAAGTTTTATTTTGCATTTTACAGCACAAACACTAAGACATCTGCTAAACAAACTTGGCATTAAAACTTCTCTGCCCTTGAAACTCACATTCATTGAAACAACATTAAAACCCACATTCAAAGAAAATACATTTTACCCGTGGCAGATAAAAATTAATTCTGGGCTGCTTTTAAATCATAGGCCCTTGCATATGAAACATACATGTGCTCTTTGATACACCTTCCTATTGCTTTGAACATTTTTCCAGTAAACAATGAAACAAAACTGCCCAATTCAGAACATTTCCATCATAAAAGTCTAGTCAAACTTTTACAGTCCACCATTATCAGTAAATAATATGCACAATCTCTGAAGTAGTAAAAAAAGAGATCTAAATAATTCCACATTAAATAAATCTAACTAATGAAGAGGTTGCTGCTAGCAATCACCTTTATATTTCATGACTTCACCGAAAAATAAAGTGTCTGATGCCCCTGAGGAATAAATTGCCTAAATTACATTAATAATAAGCTAGTAATATTGCAATAGGAAATGGATGACAAACTGATAACAGGCTCATAGTTAGTGTCTTAACTTTCAGTACAGTAGCATTCACCCCTTATGGGAGTAGAACCAACAACCTTCTGCATTAAAAGCAAGTACACAACATTTTGTGCTACTAGCAATGTGAGCCGACTTAGCATAATCAGCACTAAACTTCTCTTCCCCTGCAGCTCTCAGCTCCTTGTAAAATCTACGCAATACTCAACTACATCTCAACTTCGCAGCACAAAAGTCTGGAAAAAGCCAAATTTATTGGGGTGGGTCAAAAGGGCAAAAACAGGAACACATTAAACATTGCTTGTATAATCTTGGAAAGCTGCTAGAATAAAATGCTGTGTTACCATCATACATTTTACTGCCAAGGTCACTGTGCAAAATAGTCAGAACAACATACCACTATGCCAAATCACCTGCTTTGTGAAAGAGAGGAAGACTGAAACTTAAATGGCTATCATTTAATGAATTCAGTTCTCACCATAGCTGTCAACCTCTTAGCACAAAACACCTGGACAAACCCAGTAATGAGGGAATACAGCCCTCAAACATATTCAGTGAATTCAGTTCTTGCCATAGCTGTCAACCTTAGCACAAAAAACTGGACAAAGCCAATAACAGGGTATTACAGTCCCAAAAATAAGGACAAATTTCAAATAGTCATAAACTTAAAAAATTGCTATAAAAAAGGTTGTGTTAGTATATGTTTATTGCTAGAATAAAAAGTTGTTTTACTAAGTCACAAACACAGGGATAAGATACAGACTCCACACAGAAGGCACCCCAGCCAAGAATCAAACCAGAAAACCTATAGCTGTGAGGCAACAATACTGCCACTGCACCATCAAATATGTAAGGAAGTAAACATTCAGAAACCTGAAGTCTGAAATTTAAATGCCTGTCAATTTGTTAATCAGGACAGTCTGACTTGGAACAAAAAAAAAAACAATTCTCAGCAGAGGCCCAGGAAAAAATAATGTAGACATGTCTTTGTAACATGGGAGGACACAAAAGCAAACCCACACAAACACAAGGAGAAAATACAACTCCCCCCACCCACAAAGAAGGCACCCCAGCCAAGAACCAAACCCAAGAACCTACAGCTGTGAGACATCAATGCTACATTGCTACCACTGCACCATCAAATTTCAAGCATTGCAATATTTAAAAACCACAGATACGATGCAGATATTGATCAGATCAAATATGAGGCAAAAATCTGCAAATGGTGGTGGGTAGGGAATTCGGGTCTTTAACACCTGTATACAAGGTACAGGGTTCAAGCCTGAGGTATTCCCTACCACACCACCATGAGTAATCACCAGTACATCCCACCTGGGGCATTCACACACACACAGTATATTTACAGCTTTGCATGCATCTTCATTTTACAGGGAGAGAAAGGTTAACGGCCATTCTGTAAACAAAACTGCCGTCTTGAGGGTTCAACTCTCAAGATTCTTCCCTAACATGCTTACTCAATTCCATCAGTCAGAAGACAGCATCCAGTCACCAAATGTGGCCTGCCAGGGAAAGTCCTGGTATGTGCTAGAGAGACAATGTGCAGGGAAGTTGGTGCTGAAAAAAAATCAAGACTTATTGTAGTTTCTTTTAAAAATCAAGTCAGTAAAACACGAGAGTATTCTGTTCTGTCATTTACTTTCAGTCTTACAAATTGTTTTATATTGTATTATTTAATGTAATGTATACTAATTTGATGGGTCTGCATTTACTGCAAGCCTGTTTTGACCTACAAACACACAGATAAAACAAGATTTTGACAGAAGACCAGTGGTCAGTCAAGTCTGTCTCAGGGTTACAGCTACCTGCTGCCTCTACCCTAGATCTGCCTTGGCCTTTTCTTGTTCTGTCTCAAGCAGTTCTGAATGACTCCATTGATGAAACTAATATCTGCTTCTGAATTAATTCCAGATGCCTATCACTGTCACCATAATGTGCTATTTACCAAAAGTTACCTTGAATTATCTCTCATCTAGCCACCATTACTATCCTCTTCCCAGGTCCTTCTTTTTTGACTCCTCCCATACCACTTGTTCCCAAGTAAGACATTCATATTGTACTCTCCTCCTGTTCTTTTCTCTCTTTTAATGACACACACACACACACACACACACACACACACACACACACACACACACTCTCTCTCTCTTCATATTACTCACCTCGGTTGCAAGACCCTTCTAAATAAAGTCCATAACGCTTCGACCAACATAATGCTTGAATGAATCCTCCTGCTCGTGAATGAATCCTCCCGCTCATGTAAGTCCATAATGCTTGAATGAATCCTCCCGCTCGTGTACATCCAACATCCTCCCGCTTGAAAATGCATTTGAAACGGCCGGAAATACATGAGCGGTCCATTCCGACTGGCTGCCCTGATGAGCTGACGTCATCAGCGAAAAAAATTTAAAAAAAGCTACCCCCCTTCTATATAAGTTGTACTGAAATCAGTACAGTGCGTATGCCTCCCGACGTCCCTGCCGCAAAGAGCACTTCTGGCTGATATCAAAGATTGAAACAATACTAATTTCATGAACTTTAATTGTACTTTGACTTAGGAATGGGGTCCATTCCCATAATGGTAACAGAAACCCAAAAGACTTGGAGAAATTAAAGGGAGAGACATTATTAACAAAGTTATAGGAAATCTCCAGACACTTGACCCCATCCAGTTTGGCTTTGTCAAGGTGAAATCATGCCTTTTAAACTTGGTGGACTTCTTCAAGACAGTCACCAAAGCCCTAAAAGATGGAAAATCAGTGCATATAGCCTACCTAGACTTAGCTAAGGCCTTTGACACAATTCCCCACTCAGGCATCATTGATAAACTCACCCAGCTGGGTATCAACCCATATATTGTCAGGTGGGTTGCAAACTGGCTCACTGATATAACTCATACTGTCAAAATAGGAGATTCCACCTCCTCCAGCAGACCCATAACCAGTGGTGTTCCACAGTGATTGGTTCTGGGACCCCTGCTCTTTAGAATCTACTTCTTTGAAGTACAGGCTAAAACTAAAGGACTCTGGCTGACAAAGTTTGCTGATGACTGCAAACTGGAAGCAGTCACTGAAACTCCTAGTGATGTTACCATCCTGCAAGAAGGTCTTACACAGACTAATGACTGGTACCAAAGTCATAGTCTTAAACTTAATGCAAAAATGCATTATCATCCCCTTCGGCAAGGGTGATGTTCCTGCAAACTACCACATCAATAGCAACACCCTAAGCACACAGTCAGTGGTGAGAGATTTGGGCATACAGGTTGACAGCAGCCTTAACTTCGATCACCATAACTCCACAGTGGTACGAAGGGCATTTTATATTGCTCAACTCATAAGAAAGGGCATTGCCTTCATAAAAAAAGAGGCTATAACCCCCCCATACTCTTCCTTCATCAGGTCAATAATAGAGTACAATGCTCCCTTTGGTATGCTCCTTTCCAAACACCTGCAGCAATTGGAGAGACCACAAAGGTTCCTTATAAAGAAAATTCAGGGTCTTCAAGATCTGTCTTATGCAGACAGACTGAAATCATTGTCACTTTACTCTGAGTAGTACAGACTGCTCAGAGGCAACCTGTGCCTTGCATATAGAGTGATCTCTAACCCAGCTTTAATGGAAATACTGCACATTTGTAAGTCAAATGGCACACGCGTCACTCGCTGAAAGGACCTTAACCTGATATATGACATCAGTAGAAGTTGCTGGAGAGACAGATTAGTCTCACAGAGCTTGCCCCGCTTTTGGAACAAGGTTCCTATTCATGTTAACCAAAGCCCCTCAGTAGCCCTATTTGAGCATAATTTGGACAATTGGATGGGTAACTGGAAATTCACCCTGGGGGTTCCACCTGCTTCCCTCTTGGACTTGGACAATAGGTGCTTATTTTAGTGTCTGCTTGAACCAGACACCCTTGGGAACATGGGTTGAACATGGTTAGACTTGTAAGAGCCCTGGGACCATTAGCCTAGTAACCTCCTATATGATCCTATGACAATTTCAAATATATTTCACAAAATGACTCAGCACAGAATAGATATTCCAATGTATTTCATACTAAAACAAAGAGTGAGAAGGTCACACAGAAAAAACAATCAGCATAAACTAAATGAAAACTTCAGCCAAGCTAGAACTTCCACTGAGTGACCTGTCAAACCTCTTGTATCAGAGGCACATGGGGATATATGCAAATGACCTTTATGAACATCAGGTGTTTCAGCTATATGGCGATTCTGAATGCCCATGACGTATTTCTTTTTAAGTCATTTTAATGGACAATTTCAGGCCAATAAAGTCAAAACCCACTAGTGACATTCTTCAAAAATTAGGGACAGTTGTCAGATATGCGCTTAATCTTTACCAGTCTTGTACCCATACCAACTTTACAGACATATCTCAACAGCCCAGCAAAATAACTGTTTGGTTACATAAAAATATAATAGATTTAAAAAAGGTTCACATTGCTGTAGGTAATATTATGTAGGTTCATCTAAAACCAACTCAGAATTCATCTTCAAAAGTGAGACGTACTTATTAAAGGCCAGCACTTAACATTACCCATGTTAAATTTCCTTACATTAAAACTGTTGCATGATGTTACCCATACCTTTCAACTTTGTTAAGGAATTTTGGATAAAACAAAAAATAATGGGAGGACAATGGCCAAAAATGAGATTCAGTTTTTAAATATTACTTATCTAATTCACTTAACTCATTTACACCTAGATTGAATGGAACATCACTCCTCCTGACACCTACAGGTTTCCTGGCTGAATAGCTTTCATCTGAGCTGAATTCTGGAGAATGTAGTTTTTGCAGTATGCTTGTAAACAAATGTATATATCTCAAAAAACTATAAAAGCTACAAAAAAGTTAAACTACGGACTTCTTCAGCACACAATCCTCTTTGCAATGGTAATATTGGTATGTCAGCCAGTCATAATGTTGATTTTGTACTGAAGAAGTAATTAGTAAATTTTATTATTATAATGATACACACAACTATTACTATTTCACTAACCATATTAGATAGACCAGTAGTGTAGCAAGGATGGGGCAAGGGTGCAATTTCCCCAGGTGCTAAGTGTTAAGAGGCACAATCAGGAGACTAGCTCTGCAGGTTTTTTGGTACCGAAATGCCAGTTTAGAAAGGCAGTTGAGTTCAGCATCTTTTTGTTTGCTCTTTTGTTGAGAGTTGGAGTGCACAGATCTGATGATGCATGATTGGCTCAATTACTGTAGGAACATACGCAACCCCCACACCCAACATCATCATCATCAACCCCCTTTTCCCCATTTTTCTACATGGGGTTGAGGTGTGTTGTTAACTGTTGCCATCTCTCTCGATTCAGTGCCACACTTCTGCCTATCCTGTATATCCATTTATCAATCACCCTCTCTAGAACTTTCATGCAATGTGACAGGAGTTTGATGCCTCTGTACTGCCCACAGTCATGGATGTCCCCATTGTTCTTGTGTACTGGCACAAGTATGATTATTCTACAGTCATCTGGGATACGCCTTTCTCTCCACACTGCTATGAGTACTGTCAGGAGCCATTTCTCTTCTATTTTACCCAACATTGTTATCATCTCTGCTGTGACACCATCTGAGCCTGCTGCTTTCCCTGACTTCATTTCCTTAAGTGCCATTCTTACTTCTTCTAGGGTGGGTTGTTCTTCTTCTCTCATTGTACAGCTTGTGTGGGTTTTTTTTTCTTTCCAAAGCTGCTGGTAGTTCTCCTTCCATCTGCATTTGATGTCCTATGGACTAGTGAGAAGGTTGTAGCTGGTATCCCTATCCCTTATGAAGGGTGTCTGACTTTCTTCTCTTTCAGTCTTTGTCTTGAAATCTGATATAGTTTCTTTGTGCCATCTACTGAGTCACTTTCCAGAAGCTGGCAGAGTGCCTCCAATGCCATGTTCTTTGCTATTGCGACTCCTTTCTTAACTTCTTTGTTAGCTAACCAATATTCCTTCCTCTATCTCCCACTTTTTCCTGCACTCTTTCTTTCTTTTGATGACTTCCTGGATTTCTGTACTCCACCATCAGCTTTCCTTATGTACTTTATTTTCATACCTGGCTCAGCCACATATCTCTTCTGTAGTCCTTACACATGCTGTTTTGACATGCTGTCATTCTTATTCAATTCCACCTATTTCCTCCCCTTCTTGGGGTGCTAGACCCTGACCAATTCCTTAAACTGTTATACTTTCTCTCCAGTCAACTTCCAGGTCTTCAGCCTGGTCTCTGTTGATCTTACAGCCTTGTCTGACCATTGCTTGCAGCTGATTGTGGCAATGAGTGGTTTATGTTGTGGGCCAACTGTTTCACTAGAGATGGCTTTGCAATCACTGATTCTATGCCAGTGCCTTTTCTTTACTAGGAGGAAGTTCACCTGAGTTGCATGTTGGCCACACCCCCCACACCCAGCAATGACAGATAATTTACTACCCGCATATACAGTATATCAGATGTCTGATAATGATAAAACTGAATAATGAGTACTTAAATAATAATGACGGTAATACATAACTATAGTGCACACTGAATAAACATATCATGACATCAGGAATCATCAAGGCCTTACATCTAACACAAAATTACCTCATGATGGTTTAAGGATCAGAGTCTGATCTCAAGCATCAAATAAATGGCAGAAATAATGTCCATAAAGATAATTGTCCAACATCTGTCTAAAAATCCTGGCAAATGTTTGTCATCATAAACAATTCAACTTGACAGGATGATACAGTCTACTTGCAGCATGTAAATGTAGTCTGATGTAAAGCCCACTCAATACATAACTTCCAGGGATCCACAAACCCTCATTAAACATGACAGTTCCCCTTTGAAACAGACACAAACACACACACACACACACACACACACACACACACACACACACACACACACACACACACACACACACACACACACACACACACACACACACACATACACACACACACACTTTTTCAGTGTTCCCCTTGTGTTACAGACATGCACACTGTTTCACTCTTACCTCTATGTCACATGTCAGCACACTAGTTTGCCCTTCCCTTTATCACACGCAAAAACACTGATTCACACTTCCCTCTGTCTCACAAAAATGCTCACTTTTTTGTTCTTCCCTCTCTCACACATATGCATGCACACACTTTCGCTCTTTCCTGTCTCACAGATATGCACACGCACATGCTTTCATTCTTTTGTCTGTCTCACACTCACATGCACTCCCTCACTCTTCCCTCTCTCCCACTCTCTCTCACACACACACACACACACACACACACACACACACACACACACACACACACACACACACACACACACACACACACACACACACACACACACACACACACACACACACACACACACACACACACACACATTGTATTACTCTAATTCACTTACAAACATAATAGAAAAAAAACATTTTTGCACCTGTATGCATTTTCTGAGCAAAAAGAAGTATGAAAGTCTAATGTCAAGCATAACAGGATGATTTGTAATTCTTAGTGATTTACTAGAAAATTAAAATATGTACAAGGGACAGGGCAAAATATGTGGCAAAAGAAGGGACATTCTGCAAACTCATGGATAGTTGAGAGGTTTGTGACCGTGCTATATGATACAATCTGCACTTGATCATTGTTGTCCTCAGTAATGTTGGAAAAAACTTCAAAACCTGCTAAAATGTTACTCCAAAATGAATGCAAGCGCCTCCAACAGAATTATCAGTAGTATTGAAGGAATTTTTGCTAGGATGCCATCTAAACTTCCATAAACAGGAGAACTAGCTTTGCCATCTGAGCCTGTTCCATCCAGAATTACACAGATGCCTTATAATCTGATTAGGTATGATGTTAGACGTGTGCAACAATGGAATAAATGTTTGAAAGAAGCACAGAAAATGTGTCAGGTAAAGGGAGGGGATAAAATGTAAAAAAAAAAAAAAAAATTCCAGCAAGTCCTACTGTATCATGTGAAACATACATTCTTATAGTGCTGAAAGTTATGCTATTTGTAAACAGAGTGCCATCATTTTGATACCGTGAGGTCAGAAAGTTAAAACATTTAAAAGGAATTGAGATTGATACTTAAGCAAAATGTAAATGTAAAGTGCTGGTTTTCTTTTTTTTAATGACAACAATGCTCTTTTTTCACCTAGTTGAGTAGGAACCACTGTGAAATGTAGAGACCATGATTTTCCATCTATACCAAAGAAAGACAAAATTTGACTTTTTAAGCAGACAGTGCACATAAGGACTGCAGGCTTGGGAGGTACAGGCTGTTTAGAGAGTTTGCCCATGAATAGGAAAAAACGCACATGGCCCTACAGGTGTACAAGAGTTAAAAAGTTAATAAGCCAACAGATTTTGCATCAACATACCTTTCCTTAATAATAAGAAAAATGAAATACAACTGAATACAATACAATGAAATTAATGTATACCTCTCAAATGTCCAGATTTCCATAGAATGTCCAGATTTTTGCTTCATATTATTGGTCTGTTCCTCATAAAATTTTTGTGACAGACATTTGGGCTTCAGACATCATATCCTGCTAATGCAAACCCTGTTATTTTAGCAACTTTCTGAATTTATAAAAACAATATTTAAAATATGTCCTTATTTGTTTGCCTTTGTCCCCTCCCCATTGTTTTAGGCTTTGTCCAGATTCCTTGCACTAAGAGGTTCAGAGGTAATGTCCTGCAGTATTGACTGACTGCATTCCTCAATGATTTACAAACAAAAAAGATGAAAAAATTATGAGGGACAGGGCAAAACTATGAAGCAAAATCAGGGACTTTCTGCAAAATCATAGACACTTGAGGTGTATGAACTTACTGCTCTACTAAGACTGTTTGAGGAAATGTTTGGATTCTTTTCATTGTTCCCGTTGCTGTTGCTGTTCTCATGCCTCCCCACTCCTTTGGTATTCTCTTCAGATGACCCAGAAAGTGGCAAGAAGTGCAGGAGGAGAGGAGGATTTTACTAGGAGAGAGAAGGTTACAGATATGTATGCATCATAGCATGCCCTAGAAGTGAGCTGGTATGCTATACAGATACTATGTCATGGAGTAGAAAAAGAATGCCAGGACAAAGCCAATATTTTGAAGAAGCTACCACTTCTGTAAATTCATTTGCTCCTAAACACATCTGCTTGTTGTTAAAATTATGCACAGAGTCCAATCCAGACTTCAAGAAAATTATTAAGGTAGCTCCAAACACCCCAAGATGAGTGCTCAGTACAGAATGAAGTTATCTGAATTCATTTTACAATTAACTAAGGCAAAGATAGTTACCAGAAAAGACGAAAATAAGCAGCGGAGCACAACCCAAGAACACTGGTTTAATAAGAGCAATATTGTAAGCACAAAACATGCTTTCGGCGAGCCCAATGTCTCACCTTCTTCAGACAAAATTACAAGCCAACTAGCTAACACTTTATATCACCAGCAGTCAATCAATTTTAATTAAATTAGTACTACTTATCTAATTAAGTTAAATAAATCTAAATCTAAATACAACAATTTTAAAAGGATAGCTTGTTGTAAAATATAAAACCTATAAAACTATTTTAAAATTGTTTTAAAACTATTTTAAACTTGATACGTACACACAATAAATATAAATAAATAAATTTAACAAATCAATAAATAAATTAATCTAATAAATTTATAAATTCAATTTATGTACATATACCTATATATGTGTGTGTGTGTGTACTTGTACAAAAGACATACTAATATACACATATAAATATAACAGTATGTGTATAAAAATATAAATATATAATTATATAAAAACACTTTAATTAGTAGCAGAGATGGGTTTAAAAACATTATATGTTAACATCTTTATAACAACATCATACTAAATATAAAAACATCTAAGATAGATGATTACATAGTCCCAAAACAAGCAGGCTTCATCCTTTTGGTTAGTAAACCTAATTCATTTAAAACAAAGAACAAAACTTGTTGCCATATTCTTATATGTGTGTATATGCATCAGTTTATACAAAAAGACAACATGCTGCACACTAAACATCTACCTTTTTGTAGATCATAATTTTAGAACAGAAACAATAGATACAAATTCATTTAAGCCTGGATGAGTATATGCACATGTATGTAACTGCCAAACCAGTTCGTTTATTTCCAAGTGAATCTGCCAAGGGCCACCTTTGTTGTCCACCAAAATTCTACCCAAAACTGTAAACTTAAAGGAGTGTCCAGGACAAGCATGAATATGCCTTGTGAGGGCATTATTTAAGTCTTGCCTAGCTATAGCATAAATGTGTTCATAAATGCGCTGTTTAAGCTTTCTTTCTGTTTTCCCTATATAGAATGCAGTGCATTTTTGACATAAGGCTAAATAGACCATTAGATAAGTAGTACTAATTTAATTAAAATTGATTGACTGCTGGTGATATAAAGTGTTAGCTAGTTGGCTTGTAATTTTGTCTGAAGAAGGTGAGACATTGGGCTCGCCGAAAGCGTGTTTTGTGCTTACAATATTGCTCTTATTAAACCAGTGTTCTTGGGTTGTGCACCACTGCTTATTTTCGTCTTTTCTGAGTCTGTGTACTGGTTTGGTTACGTTGTTGTAAAGATAGTTACCACTGACAATATCTCTAGAACAGGATGGATTTTGTGCAGTCCTATAACTGAAAATTTGGATAACAATGGAACTAATCTTGAGTCTGGTGAAGAATCCTTGTACTTGTTATCTAAAAATCAAGATCAATATTTGAATACAGCTCTTATTTGTGATGTGGGTGCTAATGTTTCTGAGCAGAGTAATACTGAGAAAACAAGTTCCAAGTCTGTAAAACAAATTGCTACTTTTAAGGATTTTTCTGTCCCTTAGAATAACTGTTTTGACATAAACTTGCTTCCTGAGAAGCTCCAGTTTATAAGTTTAAGAATTTGGAGTCAGCTGTAAACAGTATATCTTCAATACAATTAACTAAGATACAGAAGAGAAACAAACTGTTCAGCCAGCTCAGCTAACCTTGTTGCAAGATAAACTTGCTTCCTCAGAATTTGAGATGGAGATATTGATGAGTAAACTAGACCCCATGGAAAAGGAATATTCCCTTTTACATAATAAATTAAGAGACTCGGAAACTAGATGCCATAGAAAAAAAAATCTTAAGATTTTTGGTGTTCCAGATAGATGGGAATAATAGCAATATCTAGATAAATCTCTTCAATTTATATTTGCAACATTATTAAAAGATGAAGCTACATCTGAGATTTGAATTAGATCAATATCATAAGATTATTCCATTCCATAATCCAAAAAATACTCTTTGTCTTGTTATGGGGAAATTTACGAAGAGTGTAGCTAATGAATGTATTCTTTCAGTCACTATTAAGAAGCCAATTAATATAGATGGTGCCACTATTACAATCTATGGACACTGGCATTTTGAAGTTTTCAAATCTGATAAAACTTTTTCTGAGATTAGACAAAAACTTTGGCAGAAGCAGATTAAATCTACATTCATTTACCCTGCTAAATTAAATATAATTTGGACATCTTTCCCTTTAATCTTTTTGTCGAAGCAGAAGCAAAGAACAAATTTTCAGTCTTGGGCATATTGTAGCTCTTCTTCTGGAATAATCTGCAATGTCCTCACCTTCATGTTCCTGATGGATCATTTTGTGGATTTGGATTTACTTTTTTGTCTTTATTTCTCTCTCTGTACTAGTGTAGCACTGGGTTTCCATTTCATCTTTTTTATGGGATATATATTTCCCTGAATGTAAGTTATGTAATCAGTTGATTTTCCTTTATTCATGCACATTAATATAATGTCCATTAATGTGAATGGAGCTCATATTTTTTCTAAACTGAGAATATTATTATAGTTTATTGAAATGCAAAAAGGAATATTTTTTCCTGCAGGAAACACATATTACTGAGAAGCAGTGTTCTTATATCTGCAATAGATATAAATGTTTCAAGTATGTTTATAATAATTTTGACACCCCTAATACAAAATGAGTGATAATTATTGTTAAAAAAATCTTGCAATGCCATAATTAACCTATTAGTTATGGATTGAAGGGTTACTAATAGAGATCCCTTTAGATAATGATAAATATTCTATGACTACTGGATCTGTATATGGGCCATTTGTAGAATATCATTCCTTTTTGGACAGTATATATATATATATATATATATATATATATATATATATATATATGTATGTATATGATGTTTTTGTAAACTAGGTAACTCAACTATAATTTTAGATGGAGATAGGAATGTTATTTTTGATCCTAACTTAGATCACTTCTATCAACTCAGGAATAGTTCTTCCTGAATAATTGAAAGTTATTTAAATATTTTTTTTAATTCAGAACTTCTTATTTGATTACTGATGTAAAATGAATGTAAATGCAAGAGATTATAAACATATATCTCATTGAACTAATTTAAGTTCTAGGATAGATTTTTAATAACATTTTCGGCATTGTTGCTACTAGTAAATTTGTTCAATTCAATATTTGCCATTTTTTCTGATTATTTAGCAGTTTGTGTGAATGCTTTGATAACTCCTAAGCAGTTTGTTTATAGAAGGAGGATGTAGGATAATTGTTTTAAAGACCCTGCATTTTATAATTATATTAGAGAGAAAATTGAACAGTATTGGTGTTATAACTCAGGAGTAATTACTGCCTTTAATAAATAATGGGATGCCTTTAAAGATGCAACTTACAGTGACATTATGTCATAGAGCCAGTTGTTGAAAATTGCTAAAATCAATTAACTAATTAGATGAACAATTATTAGTTTTAAATAAGTTGATGGCCATTAATTATGATAAATATGTCAGTGAATGGGTGAAAAAAATTAAAGAAAGGACTTTTCTCAAAAGCCACCTTAGTCTAGTTGATGACAAAGTATTTTTTTAAAAAAATGTTACTTGCTGAATGACAAAATAGGTAAGTACTTGTCAGCATATAGTAAGACTTATTATTATAGGAACCATATCACAAAGTTAAAAAATTCAGAAAAAACTGAGGTTGATATTCAAGTTCATATTATAAATACACTATTACAGTATTTATAGTTATATAATGCGTCATGGCTTACTGATGAACTAGATTTTTTGAAACTCCATCAATCTCCTTTTATGGTATTGAAATTAGAATGGAAGATATCATAGCATATTATCTTTAAAAAAGATAAGAGACCTAACCCTGCTAGATAAATTGCTGAATTTTACATAACTTTTAATTATATATTAGCACTTTACCTGTTTCATTTGGTCAGCTATTTAACTATTACAGATTGGTTGCCAGCTCCATCTATGCAATAGGCAGAGATAATAAAGAAAGAAGGGAAGGATGGTTCTTTATTTGAATATTGTAGACCTATTTTTATTTTGAATATCAATATCTCATTATTCCTAAGACATTAAATAAAAAAATATATTTTGCAACTTAATACTTTATCAGATAGATTTCAGTTTGGGTTTTGTCCAAGTTGGTCTATGCAACAGACTAACCATCTCCTTCAAACTATAATTTTCACACTCTGTAAATTAAATATTAATAAAGTAGATCTGACAATGTTAAATGCTTCTACAACATTTAATTGCTTGAATAGAGTATATATTTGGCGAGTGTTAAAATATTGCAACTTACCTGACAATATTATTATGAGTATTAAAATATTGCAACTTACCTGACAATATTATATTATTATATAAATCAACAAGATCTAAGAAACTTAAATTGACAACCAATTAGCTAATAATCCTCTAGCTGTTATTTAAAGTCTATAGTTGATATCTAGATTTGAAATGAATGGGAATGTTTTCACTCATATTACTTATGTGGATGATACTGTAATTGTTTCTAGAAATCATGAAGAAGGCATTCATATGCTTGATAAGTTATTTAGAGGTGGTGAAAATATTATAGGATGCAAAATTAATTATGGGAAATCAGAAAGGTTAAGATTATATAATAGTGTTCCTTTGGAAGCTTTGGATGAATCTAATTTATTGCCTAAAGTACAGAATTCATATTTTCACAAAATAATATGACTTCTTGTTGATAAGATGATAGTTAAATTATATTTCATTAAGGCTAAAATCTTATCAGTGTTAGGCAGCATTAGTATTAAATAATGGTAAAATGGTAATTCTTCCAACAATACTTTTATTTCTTCAGAACATATTAATGCCACATAAGAAATAATTGTATAACAAAGTAAAAAGAGTTTTTCTTTTCTTATGGTGTGGTGGTTCTCAAATGCCATGGACTGTAATTTGTTACTCCTTGGAGCAAGGAGGTCCAGCTACGTCTGATGTGATATTATATATAACAACATGTGCATTTATTAATTTGATTAATTTAGTTCATGTAGACAGTTTACATTACATCATTAATCATCTAATCAGTAGATCTGATGGATGTCTACTGTGAACTTTATGTAGAGGTCATGTATTAAATATAAAACTGGCATTGGGTATTTGGTTCAGAAATTTAAATTTCCATGGAAGAATAAAAAAGGATTTGTTTTTATCCATACATTAGCTTTTCTGTTTAGGCTATTGATTCACTGACTTGGACTGAGTGTAATGATATAATAAAAGACAAGCCAGAGATAATAGGAATAATGTACAAAAGGGTTTATGCTTTTTTAAACAAAATAATACCAAGTTAGACCAGTAGAGAAAAAAAATACATGTTCCTTGTGTACAAAGTTATTTTTGAATAACAAGGCAAACAATCTTTTTCCGAGAAAATGAAGTAGAGACATACCATTTCTACTTATTTTCATGATGATAAATGGATGGAAAATTTTGACAGATTGTTAAGTATCATGCATCTATTAGGAATCCCTCTATATAAGAGTATAAGATAATTTAGGGTATTCATTATATGCCTAATTGATTGTGTCATATGAATTTAACACGATATTTATACTGTTGGCATTATAAGGTGAAAGAGGCTGATTTAAGGTATCATTAGTGGCTATGTTCATCCATATTTCAGTACTGGTTATTAACTCGAGTGGATTGAAATGTTAATTAAAATTAAAGTACTGTTAAAGAATGAAGATTATTTAATGGATATGTTGGATGGATATACTAAAGAACAGTAGTTAAAGATAATGGCACATTCAAGAGTACTGGAAATCTGTTCCATTTCCTGATTTGAAGTTGAATTAATGTTTTTCTCTGCAGTTAAACTATATTGCTGCTCAGGGATTATGTTGATTTCATCATTTTTTTCTCATCTTTTTTTTTTGGGGGGGGGGTTTGTAGGTTATTTCTTTCCTTCTCTTCCCTCCCCTCTGTCATTTTTCTTGTTTGTTACAATATTTTTTATGATTGAGATAATGTTATATATATATATATATATATATATATATATATATATATATGGGTCTACTTCATAACACTGAAATTTCATAACGTTGAATTTCATAGCATTGAGACCATAACATCAAAAATTCAAAACACTGAAAACCTACCTCAGTGTATGGTGATTGTGATACAGTGAGGTTAGGAAATTAACTTTTTTCCACTGTAGTGTGATCTTGGAGTTGGTATATTCAATTTATGGGGGTGTGGGGGTGCAGGAGGGCTTGCCCCCTGCAGAAATGTAGTAGAAAGTGTTAGGTGTTGTAGGTGGAGAGGATGTTATTTACATATGCATTGTACTTTTCAGTGTTATGAAGCACACTTTCAATGTTCTGAGTTTTCAGTGTTTTGGGATTTAGATGTTTTGGTCTCAGTGTTATGAAATTTCAGTGTTATGAATAGATATCTGAAAAGGCAATTGGCTGGAACAGGGTGACGCAGACATCTGCTTGGACATCTATTTGTTACTAACTCTAACTTTTTCTGCAGTAGAATCTATGGTAGTCAAAGGAATAATATATGAAAAATGAATGCTTTTTTTTATTATTACAGGACAGAAGAAACACTTTCACCCAATTTAGAAATCACACAATTTGCACTGTAGGTGAGAGCTGTGCAAGTTGGTTACAGGAGAGAGGTAAAAATTGTCTAGTATTATATCTGTACCACAAAGGCAACCCTTAACTATGCTTAAGCAACACCTGGAGAATTTGGTAACTACTAATAGGTTAAAATTGAGCAGTCTTGGCCCGAGTAAACAAAATGGATACCCCTTCTTATGTCTCATGAAGGATATGCTGTATCCAATATACTGAATCCCCCTTTTCACTAAATATTATTATTTTTTTGCTGTGAAATGTATTTACTGTAAACAAAGGCAAAGTCCTGTCACTTCTGGGTAAAAAAGCCAAACTATTTTGGCTGGGTGGTTTTGGCCATTAATATTTAAGCTAATAAAATGCAACATAATTACAAGAATTTATAAGTTATTCAGTTAATAAGTTATTCAGTTAACATTAATAGAAGGAAATGCAGATAGAAACTAACCACTACTCGCCATATAGTAAAATGAGTAAATGTACTGGGTTTCTTAAGATGTCTAAGAGACAGAAAGAACCCCTAGCAAAATATGAACTTTGACAGCATTAATTTTGTAATGACTCTGATGAGGGATACTGCTCATGATGTGAGCTACATAACTGGATCACAAATTCTGGCTGACGTGACACTTCACTCTGAAATATCCTGCAAGGAAATGATTATTTAGGAGAACTAGCTATCATTGTCACCTGTTTGATCACTGTGACAGACTGGGATTAAATGCCGGTACTTTCATCTTTATAACATCCCAAGTCTGGAGTTAATGTAATTGTGGAAGGAAAGATCTGGAGTAAGTCTTAGAACTTTGAGTATTAAAATTAGCATCTCTTGTTTTGACTCCTAGATGCATGCCATGCTTCTCTTGATAGGTTTACAAATAAAGAAAAGCTGGGGTGAGAGTTCAATGGAGTCTCAATAGAGAGACACACTGATGTCCCAATCACCAGGTTGGACAAGAAGAAAGTCATGGTCAGCTGCCTGTCTGATGCCAGGATTCATCAGATCACGCGTGGTCACCATTATAACTCTATCATAGTTTATGTTGGTGTGAATGACGTGAGACGTACCTCACTGGACTCTATAAAGAGGGAAATAGTTGAGCTTTCTGAGTATGTGTCCCAGGCAGGTATGTCCGTAGCATTGAGCAGCATACTACCCTCACCTAGAATGATACAGCAGTATAAACAAAAAATGATTGATTTCAATAATTAGCTCAGTTTCTGGTATCTTTCAAAAGGGATCCAGTTCCTGTCAACCTGGAAGCCATGGTCAACAACCCTCGCTGCTTTGCCAGAGATGGTTTGCACTTAGCATCTCTAGGCTTTCGGCTGCTGGCAAAGGCTTTTGCCTCCTCCATAGTGCTTTTTAAAGGCTGTTCGAAAACAACATTACTGATGTGAAATTAACCAATCAGAACAAAATAAGGGTCATGCTGCTAAATGCTAGGAGCTTAAACCAAAAACTGCACTCCCTGGAAAGACTTCTGTCACAAGAAGATGTAGATGTCTGTGCAATCACAGAAACCTGGTTCAAGGCCTCAGAGAGTACCCCGGCCTTGCAAAGCTACAATGCCGTCCACACCTTTAGACCACAAAATTAATGTGTGAAAACCAAAGGAGATGGTGTTCCAGTCTATATTAGAGATAAATTCACCTCCCATCTAGTTATACTGGACAACTCCATGGAGTTACTTCTGGTCCAGTTTATGGTGGGTAAGACCCCCATGTAAGTCATAGCCAGTTATAGATCCCCTCCATGGGTCACGATGCCGATGAAGGCTACTTGACTAAACTGGAGACAATCCAAAATTTACCAAACACTCTGGTTATGGGAGATTTCAATTATCCCACCATCAGCTTTAAAACCTACACTAGCCCTAACTCTCTATCTCAAAAGTTCCTTGACTTTGTTAATTCAAATGCCCTGGACAAATTTTCCATACCGCGACAAGGGGAACAAACATTCTGGATTTGGTCATCACCAACATGTCTAACAGATGCACTACTGCAAATGTCGAATGCTCATTAGTTAAAACTGACCACAGATCAGCCACTTTCGAGCTGGCACTAACACAAGAACTCACAAAGGGTGAAATCAGACTAAAAAAACGTCACCAAGGCAAAGCATACCCTCTTAGGCGAAGGTATAAATGCATTCCAAGCCCCACCCCAAGCTGGAAGTGGTAACTATATCAAAGCTTACACTAAAGTCCTGTGGAATCACTTGCATAAGTGTATAAACTTGGCCGTACCAAAATGAATCAAAGCCAGAGCCCCAAGCAAAAACAAGCTGCCATGGTGGACATCCAGCATCAATAAACTTTACAATAAATGCAAAAAGTTGCTGTCCAAGAAAACAAAGACAAGGCCCCAACAATGGAAAAGCACCCTCCTCAGCCTCAACAGGCAAATAAGATAACTTGTTAAATCCTCCAATGGCTCCTTTGACAGAAACTTAGCAAATACGGCCAAGGATAAATATAAGGCCTTTTATGGCTATGTATGTAACCTGAAGGGTAGGACTAAAGCATGTGCAGAACTAGTGGCCAGTGGTATCACACACACTGACCCCACAGAGATAGCAAACCTGCTAGCGGATCGGTTTGATGAAAATTTCACTCCCTTATCCCCTTCTAACTTACAACAAACCCTCCCCCAAACTCCTCCTCCCCCACCCTACATATCTGAAAAGCATGTCCTCAAAGCCCTGTCCAAGTCAAAGAATACAGCCTCTGTGGGATCAGACAACATCTCAGGCTGTCTTCTAAACAGGATAAAACATGAACTAGCATCATCACTAAGTACCCTTTTCAATCATAGCCTAACCGCAGGCTTTGTTCCTGCATAATGGGGAGCAGCAACTGTTATTCCCTTTCACACAGGTGTCCTAGCAACAGACCTGGAGAATTACAGACCCATAAACCTGATCGGACTCAACTGTAAGGCCATGGAATGTATCATTATGGACCTCATAAATAAAGACAGAGGTGATCTCCAAACCTTGGATCCTACCCAATTTGATTTTGTGAAGGAAAGATCATGCCTGTTAAATCTGGTGTATTTCTTTAAAAATGTGACCAAGGCCATTGACAAGGGCAAATCTGTGCACACACCATATCTTGACCTGATAAAGGCTTTCAACACAATCCCACATTCAGGCATTACTGATAAATTTAATGACCTGAATGTAAACCCATTTGTTGTAAGATGGGATGCCAAATGGGTCACCAACCGGACACAGACTATCAAAGTGGGTGACTCCACATCAACCAACTGACCTGTTAACAGTGGGGTGCCACAGGGGTCAGTGCTGGGCACCCCTACTGTTTGGCATGTACTTCTCAGAAGTTCAGGTCAAAACTAAGAAGTTGTGGCTTACCAAGTGTGAAGATGACTGAAAATCATTGAATCCCCAAATGACATCAGTATATTCCAGGAGGGTTTCACACAGACTAATGACTGGTGTATTAGTCACGGTCTCAAACTGAATACAAAGAAATGTATCATCATTACCTTCAGCACAAACAATGTCCCTTCACACTATCAAATCGACAACAATACCTTAAGTTCCCAGGAAGTGGTAAGGGACCTGGGATCACAAGTTGACTGTGACCTTAACTTTGACCACCATGTGTCTACTGTAGAAATGAAAAGTTTCTACGTAGCACACTTGATTATTAAAGGCATCTCCTCAAGAACAAAAGAAGTTATAACCTCCCTATACTCGGCACTTATCCGGCCCATAATTGAGTATAATGCTCCATTTGGCATGTATGGTACTAAGTACCTGCAGCAATTAGAGAGACCTCAGAGGTTTCTAACAAAGATCATCAATGGGCTCCAGGATGTGCCTTACACAGACCAACTAAAGTCCCTGTCACTATACTTTGTATCATATAGACTTCTTTGGGGAGACTTATGCCTGGCCTACAGAGCAATCCAAGACCCAAACCTAATGAACTTGCTGCATATCCAAAAATCAAATGGGACTAGGGTTACCCATTCCAGGGACCTAAATATGGGTTGCAACTTAAATAAGACATGCTGGAGGGACAGATTTGTCTCCCAGTGACTGTCACATCTTTGGCACAGGCTAGCAATGCATGTGAAACATAGTACCTCTATGACACTGTTCAAGACGATCCTAGATGAGTGGCTGGGGCACCGTAAATTCTTACCAGGGATAGAGCCCACAACTCTTCTGGGCATGGGCAGTCATCACTAAATGCAATCTTGGGTATTGACTAGCATTTCTATGGTATTAAACTGGATTGAAATGGCTAGGCTTAAAATGACTTTATTACTATTTATTCCCTTCTATACAACAGCCCTTTGGCCCACTCATTCTCATCAGAATGATATTTAGGCAGTTGGAGTTTTGCTGTCATCCCCCAAACAACCACAAATTCAGGTTTTGTTATTTATTTTATTTTATTTTTATTTTACATTTGTTGACCGGGATAGTCCGACTGGATACATGTCCATTTTCAGTGGAGGCCCGGGGCAAAACATTCCAAACATACAAACAGATAAAGACAAACAAGTTACAGTATATGCACAAACATATTATATTAACATACAGGTTAAAGTCTCACATTTCAAGCCTATGAAGAATACAGTTTATATTCAGAAATATATACAAATATGTTACAGTTTCTCTTTTCAAACCTATGGGTGCAGCTATATACAGAGTATCTTCAAAGATGTTAGTTTCTCTTTTCAAACCTTTTAGTGTAAGAGGTAAATCACTGTGAATAAAGATTACAGGGATATGGAAGTAGATGAGGCTTGAGGTTATATGCTGTAACTCCCTGCACATACCCTTTATTTCTCCCAAAGTAGACTTACAATGACCATTAGTGCTGTGGGTATTAATGGCTTCTGTGGGTGACATAAATCGTCAGATGTCATCACCTCCTATTACCAGGTGAAGCACTCAGGGAGATTTCTCCACTCTCCACAAAGGAAGTTGTTATATTACTGTGCCCCAAGATATGTGCCTCACAGCCTTACCCTGAAGAGAGGTGAACATGCTAAGACTTGTCTCTCCTACCCTCTCAACACCAGGTCCAGCAGATGGCTGAGCCATTAGCTGAACTCTGGTCATCTGATTCACCATAGTCTGGGCCTTATTTTTCTATGTCAGAAGAGCAATTAGCTGAAATTAACTGCTGACATATCTTTAGATATCCCATGAACAGCAAACTTAAATTATGTATTTCTGTATTATAGAAATATTATCCTTATTAAGTACCGAATTACTTACCTATAAATTGTCTTACCAAGTCTGTTTGTAGCTAAATGTCTGTGATGACCTGAATCTCTGGTGCTGGAAAAAGCAGATGGAGAAAAGAAACAGAAATCACAATATAGGGTGAACAGCTTTTAAACTGCATAATGAGAAAAACAGCCATTTAAAAATATATTGCACCACATAAATGCTTTAGGAAACAGAGTGTATTATGGTCTTATAGGATCCAGTTCATGAGGTTATCAGGCCCAGCTTTTTACCTGACACTAGTTAGTTTATAGCAGATTGTAAGCACATTAGTTTGTTGTGTTCTCTTCAGACTGCACAATATGTTCCTTGTTACACAAAACATCAAATAAAAATTAATTAAAGACCCATTTTAGGGGAAGCATTAAATACACTTGTATAGATTGCAGGTTCAATGTCAGATAATATTGTCTGGCTGTAGTAAAGTCTTTCTAGCTTGTCTTGCTCTGGGGATAATTGAGAGGAAGGAGGTCTAGGCATAAGCCCCCCCTTACTCTATTCCATTTAATTCCATCTAGAGTTGGGAAAAGATTCTGACCTCTTACTAAGGATAAAACCTTATACAGTTCTACAAATAATTTTGATCTCCCACAGAGAAAAATAATTTCTGCTTTTCAGGAAATAATAATTTTGCTTTGATAGTGTTACTTGTCAGTGTTTTATGCAAGGTCAAGCAAGTTTGCTATGCTGCACTGACATTTGAGAGAGAAATGTTGTCTTCATATTACATGGTTAAATAGACTTCTTGTGTGGATTTTGGAAATCTGTGGTTACTCACTGCGGAAGGTGTAATGTTTCTGTGACAGCAGTACAATAAAGTTGTTTCATTGGAAACTACGCTAATAGTATGATACAGTGGTATCAACAAATTACTATCATCAAAAACTAGAAAGAATATCAGGCAGAAAAACAAATATGTAAGTCTTTGTAATGGGTGGAAAAACCAAAGTTAAAATTGCTTATTACATTCTTGCTGACTCCAGTATCCTACACAGAGACAAACTTAATTATAAAATAGCTTGAAACATAAGCAGGAATCAAAAGCAGATAGAACAAGTGCACATACTGTTCTGTTAATGCTTGGAGTTAGTCAAAACTAATTAATCAAGACATTCCTGGCACACCTAACTGTTCTGCTTTTATGTGGTGATTTCTTGTGAACTGCAGAACAGGAATCATCCTGGGGACAGTTGCTCATACTGAAAGAGCTGTCTCTCTGTAAACATAAATAAGAGACGCAGTACCAATTTCCAGATCACACATCATGCCTTGATGGATGACAGGGTTACAGCGTCATCATGACATTAAAATCCTTGCTCATTCATCGATGATACATCAACAAGAATCACTCATCTGATGTATGACAGCTGGACCCTTACCAGCGACTGACAAATGTTGTCAAATAACTAGAAAGCTTTGTTCGGTATCGAACAGTGGGAGGTGATGTGTAATTTTTCAGTGCTACATCAGCTCCTTGAGGCCAGAACTGCTGTCTTAGCATACCCAGACCAGGAATACTGCCAGGATTTTATACTGGATATGTATGAGGCTGAAAAGGGTGATATGTTCATTTAACTGTTTCTTGACTCTACACTTATTTGTGTGAGAGAAGGGCCATTTTGTTTAAGCCTGAACTTATGTTTATTTACAGTAGAAGGCCAGGTATTACTTTATAACTTTGCTTAAGTTTACATCAAGAAACTCTATTAAACAGATAGAAGTTACGATGTTATATAAGTAGGATAAATGTGAAGTTTTTTAACTTTTCAGTGCTTTTGTATTTTATTGCTTTAATGAGACATGAAATGTCTGAAAAATATTTTCTGTTGTCATTCGTCTAACCCTGCAGATAATGTGTTCTGCTGTCAGTTTACCTAATGACGGGATTTTCTGTTCTGCAACAATAATGTATTCAGCTTATTTAGTTCCACATTAATGTTTCTGGAAATAATTTAGACAGTACATCTATGGGATGTACATTTCATTGAGATTGTTTTCCTGGAAAATATTTAAAAATAAAAACGTTTGCTTTTTATGTTTGTCCCCAATTCATGTTGCATGACACTAATTGCTGCTTTGGGATTTCCGTCATTTTTCTCTAGTGATAAACCACACCGGGGAATGTAAGAAAAAATCTGTGTGTGTGTGTGTATGTTCCTTTGGGGGTAGGACAGCTTGGAGAAAAACTCTGGAAACACTCTCTGCTTGCATTTTGCTACAGTACTGTCTGTTAGCATTTTATTTGGTCAGGTTTACACATCCTGTCACCATGTAACAATGAACGTTGAATCTAATTTTCTGATTAATCACTATTCCACTGTCTTTTTTCATTTTTGTACAGCATAATGTACTGCTGAAAAACTCGATTTTGACTTAGGGTTACAGTTGTTGAAGTATATTGTATTCAGAATTCATCTCTGAAAGCTAGCTCCCATTTTATACAAAGACAAAATTGTTTTATCCAAATCATTTTGAATTAGAGTCTTGTTTCTTCTTTTCTTCAAATACGTCACTGCTCTTCTGTTGCTTGCATATTTCTGGCACTGATTAGCAGCGTGACTGTTTAATTCAGCTGTGAATATAATAAGCACGGCAAGGCCAGACACAGTCCCTTTCATATTTCATTTACCTGCTTTCACACCTATTAATGTAATATTACTTATTCTGTTTTACCTCCTGCTCACATTTTTACCAAATACATGACCTTTATTTTTAAACCTAATGCAGTTAATGTTTCTCCTTTCTACAAAACTAGGTCACATGCATTTTGGAATCCCTGAGGTACAGTGTAATAAACTTCACTATTATTGAATTCCTTTATAATACTTAGAAAAAGCCCAGTGGCTTTACCATGAAAGTCATTTTATAATTCATGACAGTATTTATGCATTCTGCAAGATATAAGTAAGAAATCCAAAATGTTTTGATTAATGATTGATCCTCAAGGTGTTCACTACTAAAAGTCTCATGAGTGTTAAATGTTGTTGGTAAAATTTACCTTACTATGTCATGTGTACAAAACAGTATGGGTCTGTATTATGTTTAATATTCCCACTGTAATATGCTTTATCAGTTACAGTCCCTGGGTGGATTTGAAGGCTGTAATGAAAAGTCATACTTGAAAAGGGTCACTTGTGACCAACAGACAAAGAACAGGAACATTACCAAAAAAGGGCTACTTGTGCCCAGCAGACTCATCTGCTTAATAAACACACACTAAAAGGGCTAATGACAATGTCTTCCTTAGTGCTTCTAGTTTTATGTACAGCTTAGAGCCCTCATGTGTTTACTGAGTGCAATTCGCAGTTACAGACAAAAAGAGTGTTTTTCACACACGGATAAATGACTGAATACCTAAACTGGCTGTTTAAAACTGGTGGATTATCTGGTATGGTTTGAAATAATTTGGTCATTTCTTTGCTTGTTTGTTTCAACCAGCACTCTCACAGTAAGACAACAAATGAAATGAATTATTGTTTTGTTCTGAAAGCAATGTGCCTTACTCTGACCTAATTTTTTATTTGATTTTAGCCCTCTGTGCCTGTTGCCCATCAGTCTTCCATACTGGCACATAACTCATTCATTAACTTATCAGGAAATTTCATCCAGGATCAGGGCGATAGCTTTCTGGAGGGAGTTGACCTTCAGGCAGCCATGTGAGTGATTTGTGTTTTTTTTTATCATCTCAACAATTAGGGTGCTTTTAGTAGCCTAACCCTTCCCCTGGATCGAAGGCTATGTGATCTGCATCCCCTTGGAGGCCTACAATGTCTTTCTCATGTGAGGCCAAGCTTCCACACACCCACACTGAAGACTACCACCAAGTGGTGGCCTGGTGAGCATAATCTCTACCCAGAGGCCATGCATTTGCATTGGTGCTTTACCACTGAGGGATTGTGACTGTGTACTACCACCTATGCCTTGTTCTTCCTTCCAGAATGGGCACGCCTGTCCTCCCATGGCAGCTGAGGTAGATGCTGATGGTTGATCATGTCACCTGGGCTATAGTCAAGGCTTTCTCACTCTATATCACCATAGCTGGCCCATTACTCAAAGTTAATCCAGTATACCTGCTACTTGTGGTTATTCCACAAAACCAGAAAACTTAAATCTTTGCAATTAGATTTTTATTTACTTAGAAAAAGCATGGCGACCATTGTAGTCAGTCTTAAACATTTTGCCTGAAGATTAATATAAATCTTTCATCTTTGTACATGACATATCCTGCATCAGAATTTTGAGTGTGTAGAAGAGTTTCCAAAGATTGATATGTGTTGCTGAACTATGTCAAATCTGTAGAAAGAAATCACTGTACCACAGTGCAGCCTTACAATGCTGCTGAAATGCAGAGGCACTATACGAATAACAAATGTCGCATAGCGAAGATGTGGAAACTGCTGCTAATTATAGTATTTTGGTCAAACAGTGTCTGAGTCACTCAATACTGCAAAGATATTGAATGCTGTTGTCTTTATTGATAGACAATGAACAACCCTTTGGAGCTTCTTGGTTGTACAGCACAGTATGTCAGTAAGAGTTTGTATGCTGTTCTATATACTGAGGCTTTGTGTTTATGGTTATATTGATTTAATTACTTTTTTCTTGAGAAAGTCAGTCCCACTGGGTTTATGGCTTTTTTCCACTGGAGAGCAAAGGATAGACTAATGAAAATTTAGCCATGGTACTGGGGACAGTCCACTTGGTTTGCAATGAGTAGTTGCATTTCCTCTGATGATGGAGCAAGAATTTGTTATATTTGTGGACTTCAGTGCAGAACGAGGCACAGGCATACTAATATAGGGGCAGAGGGTGCAGATTGCCATGGGTGCAAACAATAAGGGAGTGCAGCCATCAAGGATAAACCACCTCTGTTGCATTGTGTGTGTGTTTGTAAGTAATGCTCTAGTTAGGGATGGCAGCTTAGTTAATTTCCTCAGGCTCAAACCCTATACCTTGGATACAGGATACAAGAGCCTGAACCCTCTACACCAACTACCAAACTGAGTTTTGGTGCATTTTTAAGGAATTCTAAGTTGCGGTACCTTTTCAATGAATAGTGAACTTCAGTGCATTTTTAAGGCATTGTAAGTTTCAGTGCATTTTTAAGGAACTGTGAGCTCATAGGAAACAGAAGTTTACTGCTGCTCATGCTGAGTCTGTTTTCAATGTGCAACTGTTTTGCCCAACAAATGGTCATAATATAACAGGTAGCTTACTTGCTTTTGATGCAGAAGGCTGTGGTATCTACTCCCACAGCATGTAGATGGATTGCTGATACTGTGTTGTACTTTAAGGGAGTGGGGGTGCTGCAGTCCTGAATGTGTCCTCCTTTGGATGGTACCTAGTAATTTTGAACCTGTTGTCAGTTTGCCAGCCATTCCCTGCTGCAATAATACCAGTTTAGCATTTTTTTAAAATGTAACATAGGCAATTTATTCCTCAAGGGCAGCAGGCACTGAATTTGTAGATGAAACACTGAAATATAAAGTTCTTTGCTAGCAGCAACCTCTTCATTAGTTACAGATCTTTAATGTGGAATTATTCAGATGACTTTTACTTATGCATTGACTGTGCATATTGATTGATATTGGTGGACTCTAATGATAGAAATATGAGTGGCCTTTTATGGTTGAAATGTTCTGAAATGGGCAGTTTTGTCATTATTGGGTCATACTTTTTGTTTCATCGCTTACTGGAAAAATGTTCAAAACTACAAATTTAAAACACACTCTAACAAGTGATGCTGCATTATACAAGGACTATAATTTAATACAATGAATGTGAATCAAAGAACACATGCATTTATGCATAGTCTTTGAATGTGGGTTTCAATGTCATTTCAATGAATGTGAGTTTCAAGGGAGAGAAGTTTACTGTTGATGCTGTCTGTTTTCATTATTTTTTTTAGCAAATGTCTATCATGGTTTGTGCTATAAAATTTGAAATAAAAGCTTTAAATTATATCCAAATATCTGTAATCATGGTAGAAATAAAAAGAAAATAGTATGCACACTGAGAGGGGGTGGTGTGTGTGTGTGTGTGTGTGTGTGTGTGTGTGTGTGTGTGTGTGTGTGTGTGTGTGTGTGTGTGTGTGTGTGTGTGTGTGTGTGTGTGTGTGTGTCCTGTGTGTGTGTGTGTGTGTGTGTGTGTGTGTGTGTGTGTGGTGTCTGTGTGTGTGTGTGTGTGTGTGTGTGTGTGTGAGTGTGTGTGTGTGTGTGTGTGTGTGTGTGTGTGTTTTGTGTGTGTGTGTGTGTGTGTTTAACTGAACTGTGTGTGATTAATCACAGTAAGTGTGTGGGTTTGTGTGACTACCAGACTGTGTCTGTGTGTGTGTGTATGTGAATACAACCAGATTTTCTTTCTTATTTTTGGAGAGAGGGAATGGTGGCTAGAAAAGTGTGTGTGTGTGTGTGTGTGTGTGTGTGTGTGTGTGTGTGTGTGTGTGTGTGTGTGTGTATGTTTAAAGATTTTGAACTTGGATATTTATGTTTTTTTTCCATTGCAGCCTTCTGCGCTCTGCCCTCTTTTTGTTCTGGTGGGGTGGGGGGTAGCCAGATGGGCTGTAGATTAAAGTAACTTGCCCTTCACGTGCTCAACTTAAATTCCACCATTAAGGATGTCATTGAATATCTGTGTTAATAAACTGGAATATTTGTATCTTTTTGGGGGGTGGGGTTGGCCAGCAGTGCTGTGGATAAATATAACTTGTCATTTTCACTTTGTTGTCTTAAATTCCTCCCTTAAGGTGCATTTGTGTGAATAAATCTGAATATTTATGCTTTTTTTTTTGGGGGGGGTGGCAGTAACTTTGTCCTTTTCATATTATTTTAAAGACTGGCTATAGTGTGCATTTTTGTGAAACTTAAATTTTTTGACTGGGGAGTGGTTAGCTGTTCTATGGGAATTTATCCTGTTAATTTGCTTAGTTTAAAGTCTGGTATTCAAGGCTGGCCAGTGAGCATTTGTGTGAAATAAACTGGAATATTTATACCTTTTTTTCCTTGGGAGGGGGTGACCAGCTGTGTTGTTGATGAAATAACTGGTGCTCACTTTAAGGTCAGTCATTAATGGCTAGTGTGCATTTATGTGAAATAAATTGGAATATTGAATGAAACACATTTGAAATTTTTCCCAGTTTTAAGAATGCTCTTGCATTTGCTTGTTATGTTTGGTCTACAAGTACTCTCATATTGTTTGCTTAGCATACAGCCTGCCTTTACATGACTAGTGTGCATTTGCATGTTATGTTTGGTCTACAAGTTACTCTCATATTTTTTGCTTAGCTTATAGCCTGCCTTCATATGACTATAGCATTTCCATGAACTTTGCTGCAATCTTTACTCTCTTTTTCTCTCTTGGTGCTCTTATTTGTAAAACCAAGTTGAAACTTCCCTGTTTTGCACAAGGTCCCTAAGTTTGCTTCATCCTGATCAGTTCCTAATAGAATTTGGGGTCAACTGTCCACATAAATTACCAAATCACAAACTACTGGGTCAGGTCTTATAAGTGTGTTGTCAATGTCATACTCAACTTTCCAAAGGAGACAATAATGCATTTTTGATATTTAGCTTTAATCCATGATTCTGGCACTAGTTATTTGCTTGCGACAAGCCTTCCTTTAGGATGACTGAGTGTTTTGGAGATTTGATCACTGCTCCTAGCTTGCTCCTTGCTGGTCATTATTTTGTTTCACTTCATGATTATTATTAAAAACAGGTGTCATAGAGGAGGAGGTGTTAGAAATCCAAAATGGTATTTTTTATGATAAAATCAGTTATGAATGCGGAGTTAATTAATTGGCTTGACAGCATATGTGCAGTTTCAGGAGGCTGCTTTATTTTTCTTCTGTGGTACAATCACTCTCTGCAACACAGAAGTTTAGAGAGTATATGATGTTTGTTTTCATTTTGATGATAAATTTAAGCAGTTTTAGGAAATATATAGTAGGGAAAAAGGACCTTCAGATGAAAACCTTGAAATAAGGACTTTATGTCATGTTTATGAAATTCAGAATGGTACTTTTTAGGACAAAACCTGTTATTAAAGAGGAGTTAATAAGTTGACTGAACAGAAAATATGCAATTTCTGAGGACTGATGTAAAAGTTTTCAGGGTGGGGATCTGGAGATGAAAGCTTTATTACATATAGTTAGTAAAGTTTCTCAGCATCTTTCATATAGTCTCATTATTAGAAAAAATACAGCTTTATTGTCTTATGTGTACAAATCAAAAATGTTTTTTGCTATTGGAAAGAAGGACATGTGAAAAGTGATAGAAGGGTCACTAGATATGTTATTTATAATGAAGACAGTTATTCCTCTTAATAACATAGTTTGAGAATTTTACTTTATATGACCCAAAAAGATATTTGTTTAATGGTTTTGGCAAAGTAGTAAGAGAAAATGTATTAAATACAGAAATAAAGGAAGTAGAATTTATAGAGAAAATGCAAAGACAGAATGTCACAAAGGTAGTGGTGCAGGAGATGAAATACAAATGGGCAGGTAATAGTATATGAAGGGGATAGTAGAAAAAGCTGTTTATGCTCTTTTGGGAATAGATGTTTTTTTCTGTAGGAAGGGTGGATTTTGTAGTTTGTTCTTAGAAAAGATGTACTTACCTAAAATGTCCAGAATCTAAGACCGAGAAACACATGGAATAGATTTACTCCTAAAGATTTTGTAGTTCATTAGGAAAGGTATAAAGTAATGTCTTTTGGCTTTTCCTGGTTAGAGGTCACCACAGCGGATCACCGGTACTCAGATTGATTGGCAGTGGTGTTTTTACAGTGTCGAGTTGCCAGCCCAGTGCCCAGCCTTCACAGAAGGCACACACATGCAAACACACACACAGACACACACACACACACACACACACACACACACACGCACACACGCACACACGCACACACAAAGTTCATCCCTGTCCATATACAAGCAAAACTTGGATCTATGGACGAGAAACAGAAAATATACCCCAGGACTACCCCCTGTACTAATAATGGACAGAGGTAGCTCCTGAATGACTTATTCCATGTATGTGTCCCCTCAAATTATCTATGGCATGATCCCAGTTATTTGCATTAGGTGTAGTATATAATTATCAACCGTGGGATGGGTAAGGCCAATCTCTAACTAATAATAAGGCTATGAGCTATTAAAGAGCTGCTTCTTTAATTGTTTTGCTTTTTTAGTACTAAAGAATGAATTAGTTCAGTAATTGATCTGGATTGTGTAATATAGATTAAAATATGTTGCATTTTAGTCATATATTTAGCAGTATTTTCTTTACAGGCTCTAGCACTGCAAAGGGGGTTGGTTGACATTTGTTGGGTCATGTAGTCTGGATTATTTGGAGTGATAGTCAGAACCGTCTGTTCTTTAGCATCCATTATGTAGTCAATGTTGCATGATACTGTGATACAGTCTTCTGCATTTAGTTAAAAGCAATCATTACAAAAGTAAAGAAGAAAACAGTATGCTGACTGACAGATCTGAACAGTATTTATGACAAATGGGAAGAGACAGACAAGTAATGGGACAGTGGAATAGATGGGAGGGGCTGGTCCATTATTCTGTCTGGGTCCCAATTTGACCACAATCAAGCTCTGAATGCAAAGCATGCAGACTAAAATCTTGTTTTTGCTATATTTGATAATGTGATTAATTATTTTATTTAATGCTTAGATGAACATATGAAATGCCCCAAATAACTTAGGAGGTGATGTGTTCAGCAAATACTTGATTCAAGCCCATGTGAAGCAATCTCCATTCGAAAGTGCAGTAAATAAAGACAAAGTATGGGTGAGGATCTTGGTTAGAGGAAAGTGGTGAATCAGTTGGTATTTACACACTCCAGTGATCTAAGCAGACATTGATCTCCATCTGTCTGCTTTTTGCATGCCTTGATATTCATAGCCTGCTGTTTTTAGGCAGTTTGTAGCCTGTTTGTGACATGTTTTTATTATAAACCACTGTCAGTTATACATCATCATCATCATTTTTAAGGCAGAGAAAATGCCTTCATTATTTATTAATCAAAAAATCATTTACAACACATCATAAATACGGACTCTGTGGTAGAACTGCACCAACATATTATGAGGCTTTGAACCATATTAAAGAAAAAACAAACACAGCAGTACTCAGATTTGTACAATGGCTATTACAATTTAAGTGGTCAGATTAGCTGCAACAGTACTGGACAACAAAATGATATAAATTAAGCTACTGGTGTAAAATACATTGCCAATATTATGCAGTAACATCACTTGTAAATCTAAAACGCATTTTGTAGTGGTGAAACTTAAGAAGGCATCTGATTTGTTACACATCTTCTGTCCAGGAGTGAACCTTAGATTTCCAGAAAACAGACACTTTAATCACATTACTAGAAAAGAAGAAGAAGAAAAAAAGAAAAATAGTTGTCATGGGAAAAAAATGGAAGCAATGAGACACAATCTTTATTCAATAATTGCCAGCTATAGCAGCAGACAGTGACAAATTAGTGAAAGGGGAAAATAACATTCTACTTAAAAAGTAAAACTTCTCCAGTATGATTAAAACTATGCTTTTTTCCCTTCTGATTCTGCTAACTCCCATTCCTGAGAGACTATGATACATAATTCAGTATCTTTATCATGTATTTGTGACATATCATCTATTTAAACACCATCCTGTTGTGTCCTATTCTACAATAAAAACTTTAAAGGACATTTAAATTAGAAACAAAATCAGTTTCTGTGAGACGGCTTTAGTGAGCTCCCTTATCTTAAAATAAATTAACCTGTTTTCAAAGACATTAGCATTTTGTTCCATTTCTTTAGCATGCACATTGTCCAGGTGACACTGCCACAAAATGGATTCAGTTACTGACACCCATAAGGGAAGCAGGGCTGTTGAAGCAAGATCAGAATTCTTAGCTTAACTGATTCTTCACTTTTAGTCATATGCAACAGGGGAAATAAGTGCTGTTATTATTAATTACAGATGAACCATTTGCTCCTTATATGACTACAAGGACTGAATTAACATCATCGTACAAATTAAAACTTGCTATTGTAACCATATGTCTTCAGTTTTAATGAGCAAATCGACAACAGATGCACAGATGCCTATATGCTGAGGTGGATAGTATAAATAAAATCATTATTTTCTGTGAGATTTAGTGACATACACAGATTAAAATAAATATATTTCTACGTTGAATATTTACTGATAATATGACCACACCTCATTATCAGTTTTATCTATTGCTGCAGTTCTTTGTCATTTTACACTATGAAATGTTAAAAAAAAAAGTTAAAATATATGTATTTTTTTTTAGTTTTCACTAAGGGATGTTAAAATCATTATATAATAGCAATGTGGCATGTCTGAGTGTATGTACAAGTTGCAGGCAGAGTGGCTTCATTAAACTTCCATTTTATGAATATATAAATTCCAGTATGGTAATTCAGCTAATGAACATTTGTTGTTTGGGGAGCACAGCAGTAGAGAAAGAGGTAGATTTGTTTTGCTAACAAATGAGCATTCTTCTTATCTGTATCAAAGTTTGTATATTTAAGTTTTGGGGTCCTCCATAAGACCCAGGGACATTTTTTTTTCTAAAATCAAATTGCATCATATATTTTTCACTGATAAAAAATTTTCTTGTGTACTAATCAAGAACTATATTTTTGTAAGTATGTCTGAAACGATGTATATATTCAATGCAAATTAATTTTGAAGGCAGATAATTGTAATAGGATTGCCATTAGTAGCCTTATACCAATAAAAAATAAAATAAAAAATGGAATCTGTCATAGAGTTTGATCTCTTACTCCTTCTTTTTCATTCATTATTGATGGCAGTTGGTAAATTACCGTATCATATGTATGAGAATCACAATATTTCCATTTTTATTATGGATTTTTCATAACTAATGCTACCTGTGAAAACAGTTGTATAGCTGGTTCTGAATCACCTTAGCCTTCTAAAGGATCCTAGAAGTTAAGGTTCTTCATTTAGTATAATGTGAGTATCTAAAATGTCATGTTTCATTGTCTAGATATCACTTTTAAAGGTCCACAGTACATTACAATGCCAAAATATATTATACCATTCCCCTACTTGACCTGTATCATAATTCCAGCATTGACTATTAGTGACTCTGCAGATCTTACCTAGTTTTTCTGATATATAGAAATATTTATATAAGCATTTTCATGCAAAAAAATCTGGATTTCTCCAATTTTGTAAAGGTCTTTAATTATAGTAGCGATGTCTTTCATTTACCTGTGTTAATTTTTTTTGCATAGCAGTCTTTTCATTCCATGTCTCGTTTATCTATCACTGATGTATGGAATGACCTTTGGGCCCTAAATGATTTTGAAGTAAGAATTTTCTCCTCTAAAGTTCTTTGTCTTACTTCAATCAGTAAGTGAATATAACTGCTTAACTGAGTCAAATTTCCCATAGACCTTTATATTTTTTAATTTGTAAGTAAGTGAATATAACTGCTTAACTGAGTCTCATTTCCCATAACCCTTTATATTTTTAATTTGCTGCCACAGGAGCACAAATAACAGCAGCAAATCTGGTTAGAGACTAAAATCTTCCTTGGCAGTAGATCGGTCCAACCACAAAACAAAGCGAACCACACTTCCATGTCTCGCTTGGCGTTTATTAACCAAACTAAATGCTTTCATCTTCTTCAGTCAGGACTTTTTAAAATTTTAAAAACAAAAGTTCAGGGGACTTACTTAGTGCGCAATGTCAGGCAATCAACACAAAGAAACTATTACATCATCGACTTCTATGAAAAGCCTTGCCCTCAAAAAATAGCAGCTCTTTTTCTGTACTTGTAATTGGTATTAATTACCACTAACTTCAACTTTAATATATATAAAAAAATACAGTTATTTTTAGTTAATAAAATCACAATTTTTACAGTATAATTTAACTAAATCACTTACAAATTACTCAGTTCAACTGCTCAGCAATTTTAAAAATGTGCAGACATGTTAAACTTTAAACTCTTGAATACTCAAAAAATATATATATTCAATTAACAATGAACAAAAAGCCTGGGTTGTAAAACCAAAAATAAATTTATCCACCAAGCCCATTGCTGTGTTCTAGTTCTTAATAAGTTTATTGTTTTTCAAAAGCGTGGTTTGCCTCAGTCCTTAGCTGACATCATATCTATCAGTCGCTGCATTACATTCTGCAAAATAAAGTAATTCTGTCATAATTTTGCTATAGCATGCAAAATTGGATTTTGGTGGTAGGTAAACAGAAGCCACAGGTATTAAAGACCCATTCCTGTGGCCCTTTACTCCTGTGTATAATCCCTGTGTATCTGCAATTTGATCTAATAGTTGAAAATGAGTGGGATCCCCTGCTAAGATTGTAACTCCCCCATTTTTGACCCATAGATATTCAGAACAAGTTAATAGTTTACATACTCTTTTCTGTATCTTCTGGGAGCTTTCTTTTATTAAGTGACTTTGCTGAAAATTCACCAAAGTGGTCTGATATCTCTTGACTGCCACTTTATTGGGTATTGAGTCCATTCTCATTTCAGCATTTGCAGCAAGATTAATAAAACATGCATAACATAACAAGTTAAGTACTTCTTGCGATGTCTCTGCTCTGGGCCAGTAATCAAAGAGCCTGAATCCTCACCACTGACACCTGTGAGAGACATTCACTTGGAAGAAAAATAGATACATACAGTATTTCCAGATGCAGCTGTCTACACCAAGCATAATTTCTCTTAAGAGCACACAGGGAAGACACTTCTGTCTTGCGGATGCATTTCCTCTTTCTTTCTCCAGGCTCCCAAATAAGACTCCTCACTGACACAGCTGTACAGCTGATTCCTCACCTGAGTGTTCCAAGCCAAGTCTTCTACCACCTTCTCTGTGAAATCAGTGCTCTATGTCCCTGCTCCAAGTAGCTGACACACATACTCTTTAGATTTGATTTTCACACACACGCATACACACCTCGGAAAGGCTGGCACAGATTTACTAGCTATGCCACCTCTGCCCAGACTATAAGGTAGGTAGTGCCACTGGAATGCTCGAAAGCCAGTTACTCTAAGGCTCTTACAAGGCTACCCAATTATACTGAGTACAATTAATACTAATACAAATGGTAGTGTTTGACAATGCAGCAAGCCTTTTAGGAGTGACCACAGTGTCACCAAATTAATATAAGTACTCTCAATGATTAAAATATTCTCTAAAAGACCAGCCATAATGAAAAGTTTAAATAGATTTAATAATGAACAATAAAAGAACATTAAAATACTAAATATCTATTTACAATAAACACCAGAGTTTCAATCACAGGAACAAATTAAAAATAACACAGATGGATAGATTCACACAGCTACAGAAAAACAGTACTTAACTAATCTCACTATATTTTCCTGACTGATCTAAAGAATTACTGTTCTCTGGGTATTTACTAAAGCAAGGCAAGATGAAGTGGGTCAGAGGTCTCCCTTCTTGGTCAGGTTTCAAAAACAGACTGCTCTGAGACTTCTCTCTCATCTAGTATTAAAACTTCATTTCAGTGCTGGATTACAGAATTACATCACATACATCTGACCATCTGACTTTCGTTCCCACATTACCCCCTTTGCTAGAAATGGAACCAGAATTTAGCACATATCTGTTACCATACACTCAGGCAGAGCTTTGCTGAGATGTGTTATAGCATCTGGAAGCTATAAAATGATTTTAAAACCACCTTTCCAGGGTAGCAATTAGTTCACTCTTCAGGACAATTCACAAACATTTTGTCTCTGGCTACAATCAGAACTGTAAGACACAATCTTTATATCCTAAACCAGGTATTTTAATTTCAGACTATTTTTCAAAGTTAGCTGGACTGAGTTTAATCTCTTCTCTTCCAGTATCCTCTGTTCCAAAATATTCAATCTGAAGTTGTTAATCTTCTTCCTATTCATCACTGATGGGTTCGGTTCTGAGCCCTCAGAACCGAGACGGCCTTATACCAAGTTTGCGTGCACCAAAAAACTCTTGAGCTAAGCTGCTACCCACAATGCCCTTCACTCAGTTACCTCAGATCTCATTTGCTGCACAGCCATATAGCAGTGTTTCACCGAGCTCTCCAGCTAAGTGATTTATCTTTCTAAATTTACAAGTTTTTGTGAAATTTTTTCCTGTTAGTTATTAGTTCTTTGGTATCTTTCTACACTCAGCTCTACCCACAGGTATCCCTTTGGTACTATTGATGGTATTGGCCCTTCTACCCTTTTCTTCATTTTCTTCACTCTTTCCTTTTTTGTGTGAGTGTTCACTATTATGTCTGAGAAGAAGGAAACTACGGGGTTTAAACACTGCTTTTCTTGCAGTGGTAAACTTCCGAATAGTGACCTTCATGAAGAGTGTGTATACTGTTTGGGGGTTCCACATTTGTCGGCGAAACCTCCATGTGATATTTGTACCAGTTTCAGTCAGCGGATGCTGAATGAGAGACGTAATAAATTGATCCTGAAGGGCCTGCTTTCTTTGCCTTTTTCGGAGGCTATTTCTGCCACGGAGGTCTCATCCCCTCCTTCTGTGGACAAGAAACTTCCTCAATCAGATCCCTCTTTGCCGGCTGGTGACAGGAGTAAAAGCCATAAGCACAAGGCCCATAGGTCTTCTTCCGAGCACCGTACTGCCTCCTCGGTTCCGACCACCTCGGTTCTGAGTTCGGCTCCAGTGATGCATACCGAGGTCACCTTGTCAGCACGTACCCTGGCCCCAATGACTATGGTGCCAACTACTACCTTGGTTCCAACCAGTTTGTCTGCCTCTATCTCAGAACCAATGTTGCCCATCTCTGTTCCGATGTCAGCTCTGACAACAACTTTGGAGCCATTCCTGACCTCCACCCCAGTTGTGACCTCAGCTCTGAGCCCGTTCTCAGCTCCAACCATTCCTTTGTTGCCAGTTTCTAAGCTGGAATTGTTGGTGCCATTCTGTGATACACCACGGACCCAGTACAAGTCATCTGTGGACCCATTTGCTGGACAAGCCTGCAGCCCCTTTTTGGACTGGCCTGATTCCCCCTCAGGGGCTTTGGTAAGATCCACCAGGAGCCTTTTAGAATTGGATGTGGTGCACCTTTTTGACCAGCTGCTGACCACCAGGGGAATTTCAAATTTTCCTAGAACCCATCCCACTCCGGGCCTTGGGTCTATTACACCGGCAACCACTACATACTCTCCTCCCTTGGATCCCTTGGTTCCAAGCCTCATATATCTAACATTTTTAAGAGGACCCCCTTCCTCAGCACTGACAATGACAGTGTCTGAGGCCCCCCAGGCCCCTTTGGGTGTCGGTTCCATCAGAACCCACCCTTCCTCAGTCCCATGCTTGGGGGGGTCGAACCTCTGGTTCCGGCCACGGTTCTGACTGTGTTGTCGGTTCTGTCTTCGGGTATGAGGGTGACTACCACCCCGAGTTTGCTTGAGGCTCTGTCCCCAGGGGTGGACCGTGTGGAGCAGGGTGTAACTCTGGTTCCGATATTGTCTTCTTCGGTTCCGGGCTCCCACTCCTCTTCAGGCAGGCCTACTTTCTGGGTGATGGAGAGGGTGCTTGCTTCTAGCAATCCTCCTATGTTGGTCATCCCTCCAGTTTCTTCTAAGCCACAGCTGTCAAAAGCCACCCACCAGGAATCCAAGAGCACAAAGCCCAGGAAACCCCTGTCCAGGGTATTTCCCTTTCTGAGTCTTCTTCGGATGCTCCCACTGAAGAACCCCCTCAGAAACAGGCATGTAAGAGGAAACACATGGACCCCCTAGAGGAGTCCCCCATGGAAGATATGGACTACGGTGATGGGGAAGGATCCCCACGGTCACCCCTGATGATGTCTCCTTTGGAGACATCCTGGAAATCTTGAAACAGAGGGGTGACTGGAAGCCCTCCAATCCTTCCTTGGAGGAATCCGTATTCCTGCAGGCCCTTCACTCTCGGCCCTCTGCTTCTTGGATGACCCCCCCCTGCTGACGAGTTGGTTAAGCTCATCGTGCAGTGGGCGTGGAAGAACCCGGACACCACTGAGGCCATCCCCAGGAGATCAGACAAGATACTCTCCCCTCCAGAGGATCAACCCCATTGGTCTAGAGGTTTGCCAGTAGACACTATGGTGGTGGTAGCAGCCACAAAAAAGGACCTTGCGGAAGAGAGTCCTGCTGTCCACCTGCCCAACAGAGAGTGCCTGGTGGTGGACAGGTTAGGGAAGTGAATTTTTGCATCAGTGACCTTTGCAGTTAGGTCTCTGAACTTTTTGGCACATTTTACGAGGCTCCAGAGAGATCTTATCTCTGAACTCTCTGGGACCCTCGCGGGCCAAATTTCGGATGGAGCATGTGATAAAGTTGCTTCCCAACTTGCCAACCTAGAGTCAATATCCAATTCATCCATGAGGTTGCTGTCCCATACAACTGAAGGAGCGGCTAGAGCTGCGGGTGCAGGCATAGTCATGAGACGCCACACCTGGATGCACATTTGTGACCTCACAGACTCCTTCAAGTCTTCCTTTTTAAATGCCCCTATCGAACCATCAGCTCTGTTCAGTGCTAAGGTCAAGGATACATTAGCCAGGTGCGAGCAGGATGGGAACACCTTGTCTGCCATGGGCCTATGCTTTTCCAAACCTCAGCATTCCTTCTCCAGGAGCCAGAGGAGTGGGAAGATGTGGCACACAAAGTCTCAAGGTCCTTTCCTTTCTTTGGCAGTGCACATGTGTCAAAACTCTACCTTCCAAATCCTGACTCCCTCTTCTAAAACTATTTTTTACACCTTAATTTTTACTACTCTGTTATACATTTTCTATCTCATATCACCCAGATAACTTGTGTTATTCTAATTATGTACACCAAATTATCTTTGATAGTGCAATCTAATAGTGTAAGCAATTTTTACATTGCTCATTCAATTGTCACTCATACACTATGGTACTGAACTGTTACTCTTACAATGTATGTAACTGATCATAGGTTCATAGGTGTGTACTAGGCTAATGGTCCTGGATCCTTTACAAGCCTAGCCCATGGGATTACACTGGCATCGTGCCACCTGACCTTAGTTCCTAGTGCCTCTGTCGAGTAGAACCACTGGAGTGATCCCTGGGGTGAATTTTCTATTTCCCATCCACTCATCAAGATTTCTCTTGAAGAGGGCCAGTGAGGTGCTCTGCTTGACATGTATGGAAAGTCTATTCCATAGCATGGGCAGTCTCTGGGTTATGAACCTGTCCCTCCAGCATGTTCTGTTGATTGTGGTAATGAGGTTGAGGTCTCTGAAGCGTGTGGTGCAGAGGGATTGGGATTTCTTTAGCTGTAGCATTTCTAACAGAGCTGGGTCAGACATGGCTTTGTAAGTCAAGAAGAGATCACCTCTAAGTAGGTGATATAAGATAGAGAATAGTTGGAGTTTTTTTAAGTCTGTCCATATAGGACAAGTGTTTAAGGCCTAGGATCCTTTTTGTGAGGTACTTTTGCGGCCTCTCCAGTTGTTGCAGGTGTCTATTGAGGTGCATGCTAAATGGGGCATTGTACTTGATGATTGGCCTAATGAGGGAAGAGTAGAGGGAGACAATGACCTCTTTCTTCCTGGATGCAAAACCCTTAGTAATGAGATGTGCCACATAGAAGGACTTTCTGACCACAGTGGCAACGTGGTAGTCAAAACAGAGGTTGCTATCAACCTGTGTTCCCAGATCTCTTATAACACCTTCTGTGTTCAATGGACTTCCATCAGTGTGGTAATTCAAGGGAACTGGGTTTTTCCCAAGGTGGATGACGACACATTTTTTGACATTGAGCTTAAGGCCATGGTTCTGACACCAGTCATTGGTCTTATTGAGACCTTTCTGTAGGATGTCAACATCACTTGGGGAGTTAATAATAGCTCCCAACTTGCAATTGTCTGCAAACTTTGTCAGCCAGAGTCCCTTTGTGTTGGCCTGGACTTCAGAGAAGAAACTACCAAACAGGAGAGGACCCAGGACTGAACCCTGTGGGACTGCACTCATGACTGGTCAGCAGTCTGACTTGGAGCCAGCTACTTTCACACTGTGGGTTCTATCTGTGAGCAAGTTTGCAACCCACCTAGTGATATAGGGGTCGATGCATAACTTAGTGAGGTTTTCTATGATTCCTGAATGGGAAATGGTATCAAAGGCCTTGGCCAGATCAAAGTAGGCTGTATGAACCACCTTGCCTTCATCCACATCTCTGGTGACTGACTCAAAGAAGCTGATCAAGTTGAGCAGGCATGATCTACCCCTCACAAAACCAAACTGTGTAGGACCCAGAGTTTGGAGATTCCCTCTATCCTTGTTTATTAGTTCTATGATGATGCATTCCATAGCTTTGCATATCACACTGATCAGGCTAATGGGGCAATAATTCCCGGGGTCTGTAGTCGCTCCTCCTTTGTGGAGAGGGATGACTGTAGCAGTGCGCCATTTGATAGGGACAAAGCCTGAGGTGAGGCTGTGATTGAACAGGGCACACAGGTGAGGTGCCAGTTCACTCTGTAGTTCATGTAGAGTACAGCCAGGGATACTGTCAGGTCCCATAAAAGCTGTATTCTTGGCCTTGGACAGTGCTGTTTTAACCTGTGAAGCAGTAATACTGGGTGCTTGGCAATCTACTGGTATTGTGATTGGCCCTTTGGGGGGGGGGGTGAGAGAGTGAGAGAGGTAAAGTTAGCACTGAATCTGTCGGCCAGTATATTGGCAATATCTGTTGGTTCGGTATAGGATGTGCCATTGTGCAGTAGCCCAGAGCAAATCAGGGGATTGCCATGGAGATTCTTTACATAACTATAGAAGGCCTTATGGTTGTTTTTACTATCTGCTGCAATTCTGTTTTCACAGCTAGCTTTAGAGGATTTGATGAAGGACCTCAACTGTTTGTTGAGGCTGATAAGGGAGTTTTTCCAGTCTTGAGACTTTGCCTTATTCTGCATTAGTTCCCTCCTTCTGTTGTCGAGTTTGCTTATGGCAGGGGACCACCAGATTGGCTTCTTTTTTTTTTTTGAGGAGAGTGTCTAGGTTCTATTGGGCATGGTGAGATCCATGCATTTGTGTACGTGTTTGTACAGTGCATTGGTGTATGATTAAGCAGTCATGCAACTATACCCCATTTACATGGGTGCCGTGAAGTTAGCCACTTCTGTTTGTAGGAGCCCAAAGTTAGCTTTGGAGAAGTTTCTCATGGTGGTCACCTTTGCTGGGGGGGGGGGGGGGGTGTTGGGAGGGATGTGGATTTCCAAGGTGATTAGTCTGTATAGGATCTAACCAGGGAGGAGTTCACTGTTGGTGTAGAGCAACCGTTGCCCATGTTAGTAATGACCAGGTCAAGGATGTTGCTACCTCTAGTAGGGGAAGAACGAGCTGGCCCAGAACATTGGAATTAATGAATTTGAGAAAGCACTGGGCAAGTGCATTGGTACATGAGTAGTTTTCCAAGTTAATGGAGGGGTAGTTGAAGTTGCCCAGTATGAGTGTTAGTTTAGACCTTAATATTCTGCAGGGTGCTTAGAAATGTGGAGTGTGAGTCTTGGGACATGGTTGTGGACCTGTAGCAGGCTATGACCTGAATCTTACCCACTGTTAGCTGCACCTGAAGTATCTCAGATGTGTTATGTTGGGCTACCAGTCTGGAGGTGTGCGCATCCTTTATGAATATGGAAACAACACCACCTTTGGAGCTTCGGTCCAAGTTCATAGGTTCATAGGTTCATAGGTAGATACTAGGCTATCTGCCCTAGGGCATTTATAAGCCTAGCCAGAGTGTATTTGGCTTCCGCCTCCCTATTAGATTAGCCTACTGTGCCTCTGTAAAGTAGGTCACAGAAGGTACCCTTTTAAGATTAGTTTACTGTGCCTCTGTCTAGCAGGGACACAGGATAGATCCCAGGGGTGAATTTGCGATTTCCCATCCACGCGTCCAAATTTTGCTTGAAGAGGGTCAGCGAGGGGCTATGTCTAACATTAATTGGGATTCTATTCCAGAGTGAGGGGAGCCTCTGGGAAATGAATCTGTCCCTCCAGCATGTCCTATTTATTTTTGTGCTGAGGTTTAGGTCCCTGGAGCGTGTAGCTCTAAGGGACTTGGATTTTTTGAGGTGGAGCATGTCCATTAATTCTGGGTTTGACATGGCTTTGTACGTCAGGTATAGATCGCCTCTGAGTAGGCGGTAAGCAACTGAGTAGAGCTGGAGTTCTGGGGTCGAAAGGTGTGGAATGAGTTATAGCCTGGTAGTGCAGGGGTGCTTTCTGCTGCCTTGAACCAGGTCACTGTTACAGCACAAATGTTGATGTTCTCCATTTTAAAGAGTGCTTTGAGCAAGTGCATTTTGAGATTTAGACTTCTAACATTGAGCAGCATGACTCTCAGATTGCATTTGTTTGTAGCTGTTACAGTGGTAATTTGTTCTTTGGAACACTGCCTAAAAAGGCACTATAGGGGTGGCAAGAGCGTTGGCCAGTATCAGGAAGCCCAGGGGTGACAGATGTAGGCCATCTCTAGCAAAGCATCAAGGTCTGTCAATCATTTCATTCCAGGCAGACCGATACTGGACCCCCTTAGAATGACACCAGAAACTTAGCCAACTGTTGAAATCAATAATTTTCTGCTTGTACTGTGGTATCATTCTGGATGATGGTAGGATACTGTTCAGGGCTACGGTCATACCCGCCTGGGCTACATAATCCAAGAGCTCCTCCATGTCTCTTTTCATGTAGTACAGGAAGGTGCATCTTAGGTCATTCACACCCACATGTAGAAATGACAGAGTCATATTTGTACCTGTTGTTGAGGGATCTGAGTGCATGCGTTATGTGGCGGATCCTGGCGCCTGACAGGCAGCTGACTGTTACTTTCTCCTTATTCAACCTAGTGAGTGGGACATCAGTGTGCCTCACTATCGAGTCACCTATGACTAGTGTGGTGGGCATGCTGTTTTGCCTTATGGGCTTTGGTTGAGTGGCACACTGTTTAGGAGAGTTATGTGTCTTGTGATTAGTGCTGTGTTGTGGTGGTCGAGTGCGTTTCTGCCTTGGAGGTCTCTGCTGTTTGGGTACATTTTTATTGAGAGCCTTCACGAAGGTGGGTGTGTGTTTTGTGTTTTTATGTCAAGGCAGTGCTGGTGTGTGTTCTGGTGGGCTATGTGTTACATGTGGTGTGGTGCAAGTGTTGACCTTCTCCTCTTGACCAGCTATTCTGGTTATGGCTGGTGAGTGTGTGGCTTCCAATTTGGATATATAAGTGCATCTCTCACAAGTCTGAGTGTTGGGAGGTAAGAGGAGAGGGTTGTCAGTGTACATGAGGCAGTTGCTGCATTGCCTCAGGATACTCAGGTTCACCAGGTTAATAGGAGAAAGCACAGGGAACTGACCTTTAGACATGCCTGGAGGGGGTGGGTATTAATAAATACTGGAGCTGTTTCCTTGTAGAACGTTTAGTGCTGGTAGCACTTTTGTGTGCTACAATAATTGCTACAAGAAGTCTGGTAAAGTGCTAAACTAATAAACTAGTAAAAGTGCATGAGAAGAGAGAACTAGCAGATCTAAGGGAAAAATTGAAGAGCAGACTTTGGCACCACTCAGAAGCTTACAAACAGTCCTGGATACAGCTAATCTGTATCTGGACTAGATTAGTTACAGGAAAGGTGGGAAACAAGCGCAGATGTGGACTTTTAAACCAAAAGTTGAAAGAGACAGAAAAAGCTTTCCAAATGGCTAATAAGCTACAATTTCTGGGCCAGAAACCACTCCTCTTGTGGTAGATAGGCTACCTACTGCTTACCACTCCCACTGATACAATAGATGCTAATCTATTGTATGTGATTTTATTGTGGAGCTTTTCTCCCCAGGCTTCCACTGAAAATGGGCTCACTAAGGCCCAGTGGACCATTCCGGTAAAAAAATGCAAATAAATAATTAAATAAGTAAATAAATAAATTGTATTCCCAGAAAATATGTTCCTATTTACCCCTTTCTTCCCCATTACACCCCAACATTTGCTATCTATCTGAGGAAAAATTCTCTGGAATCTACTTGGGGTATAAAAATACCTATGTAGATATTTCCAAGCAGAAATCCTAATTCTTCTTGATTTGGTTGCATATTTGGGAGACAAACAAATAGACCCCATTGTTTTTCTGTGAACTACTTATCCGGTCTCTCATCCCAATCCTTTCTAATATCCTCTGATTGATTCTTATACTTATCATGCAATATTTTATACAATCTACTAATTATTCATTTTTTAATGGCAGCTTCTGTTCTAGATTCTACTAAAAATCTACCAGTGCTGGTCTTTCATTTAGGACCCCCCCCATTTCTTTCTCTTTGCCTATACTCTGATATCAGTCCTTGATAAGGAAGGCAGTCTCTAACCTACAGTCCAAATAAATTATTGGCATCTTCCCATTCTATTACTTTTCCCTCTCTAGTTATTTGCTCTCAATACCTTGGTTCCTTTGCCAGTTTTCTCCAATAAATTCCAGCCCCCTCTTGCCTATTGTCTGTATCCCTAGTTGCAGTCATCTCTACTGGCAGAATTTCCTTTCTCCATTCATGTGTTGGCTTAGTTCTTAGAATACTTTCTGCTACTTTATCAATATAATATTCTGTATGATCATTGCTATTCTCCTTAAAGGTCTGCATCCAAAATGCCAGTCTTTACATGTTTCATGAGCTTCCCCCCTGTTTCATCATCATCATCCCTTTTCCACTTTGAATTATGGGTCTCTGCTTGTGCTATGTATAGGAGTATTAACTGTGTAGCTCTGAAATACCTCTTTAAATTGGTTAATCCCAATCTGCCTTGTTCTATTGGAAGAATCAGCTTAACCCAATTGACTCTTGCTATCTTCCCCTCCCAGATAAAATCCTTCAGCTCTTTATTAATTGCTAGCTACAACTCCTCCTCCGGTTGATAAAAAATGCCTGACCTGTGTATATGACTAAAGGGACTAAAAACATTTTAACTGTTTATATCTTACTATCCATATCCATATGACAGAGCTTGCAATTTCTCAGTTTTTGTATTACCTTTTGTTTAGTCTCTTTCCACATATCCTTGACTGCCACACCAGAATCATTTTTAATCCATACTCCTAAATACTTTATTTTTATTGTGTCCCCGTAAATATGGATATTGCTGAACCAATTCATGTTTGAATACATAATCTACTGCTGTTGCCTTTGTTTTAACTTCATTAATTTTGTATCCCAAAAAGATTTGAAACTGTCTCAAAATGTTTCACAACACAGTAGTGTCGTTTTATGTTTTTTTTTTTAATCAGGTAAAAATTAATATCATCTGCAAATAGAGCCAGCTTTTCTTGACTACCATACCAATTAGATCCTTGAATTTCTGAGTCCCTTACTTTCTTTGCCAATGGTTCTAAATATAATTCAAATAACAAAGGGGAAAGAGGACATCCCTGCTTGGTTCCTCTGTTCAAGCAGAAGTAATCAGAGAGGAACCCCCCCACTTTAATTTTCACCTCTGATCCCTCATATATCCTCCTAATCAACCTTATAATTTTACCAGGGAATGCAAAGGCTTCCATTGTTGCACTCATAAAGTCCCAGCTTACTTTGTTAAATGCTTTCTCTGCATCAAGACCCACCAGCATCAGTGGTATTGTCTTACATTCTCCTTCCCTCTGGATTGTCAGTGTTCTGTTAATGTTGTCAAATGTTTGCTTCCCTTCCACAAAACCACATTGATCCATATCTATCCATTTTGACATCACTTTTCCCATTCTTTTAGCCATTATAGGCATAAACACTTTATAATCATTATTTAGCAATGAAATGGACCTGTATGAAGCTGGATTTGATGGATCTTTACCCTCTTTATGCATTACAGCTACCGCAGCTTTCTTCTAGGATGTGGGTACTTTTTCTCTGAAACTAATGTTAAACAAAACATTCCATCTCTTTATCAGTTTTTTTCATCCTATTTTCCAAACTTCCACAGGAATATCATCTATTCATGGCTACTTTTCTGTTGATTAGTTATACATCACCATTTTTATCTCATCTTCTCGTATTCTAACCCCTAATAATTAAGCCTCATCCACTTCTAAATTTGTCATATTTAATTCTTCTATAAACATTTCTATTTGCACCTTTTCTTGATTTCCATATTTCTCTGCGTTATACAGACCTTCATAGAATTTCTGAATATTTCTAATACTTTAATAGGATCTCTTGTTATCTTCCTTGTTATAGGATTCCTTAACCTGACGACAGCTCTTTCTACTTTCTGTTGCCTTAGTCATTGTGCTAAAAGGTTTTGTGCTCTAGAATTATTATCAAAAAATAGTTGTTTAACAGCAATCTTTCTAAACTCAGACATATTATTGAAGTAATTCTTTATTTTCTGTTTAGTATTCTGCAGTTGCCTAACTTCTTGTACTGTAGGATTCCCCCTATTTTGCAATACTTTAACATTTGTCAGTCCCTCTAAATATATATATATAACCCTTTCTTTTATTTCCATCCTATTTTTAAACTCTACTTTAATTGTATCCCACTCCCTAGCTATATTTTCAGAAGGAATTTCTACCTTGTCTAATAGCTCCTGAAAAATTTCCACTACCCATTCCTTAAATTTGTCTCTTTTTAACAGATAGGTGGGAAAGCACAAGTGTCCTATTTTTATTTCATTACCCTGTATTTTTGTTTTACTTATTATTGCCACATGATCTGACATAGTTATGGGGTATATATCAAGACCTTCAGTAAAATATACATGCTCCCGTGAAATGTAAATTCTGTCTAGCCTAGCCCAGTTTTTGTATCTTGGAGAATAATATGTAAATTCACTCCAAACCCCTAGTACTGAATTCACATCTTCCATGCCAAATATTTTCAAAAATCTCTTCAAAGATCTACCCTCCTTTTTATATTTTCCCTTTCTGGGCCACCCAGACACATCTTCACTGTGATAAATCAAATTCCAGTCCCCATCTATAAGTAATATTCCTTGCTGAAAGCTGATTATTTCTCCCAGAATTTTCTTTAGCTCTATTATACCAGTCTTAGGAGGAATATAAAAACATGCCAGTGTAATCCTCCTCTCTTACCAGTAGCCTAATACTACTGCAAATCTACCATTATTATCTTCTTTATCCTCTTCTATCACCTTTTGCAATTAATATAAGTAGTCAACTTTTTCCTTTGCCCCAGGTATTCCACTGAATAACCTTTATCACATTCACATGTTCAGTTCTTTCCTGGTTTATCTCCTGTAGCATAGCTATTTGCAAGCTACATTTTTAATATACTTTACTATTCTTTTTTTGTATTTATCTGTGAGACCATTGACATTTAAAGACATTACAGAAAGCATAATTGCCTTATAAAGTTATTATTCCTACCTTTTATGCATAACAGCTTCTTGTTAAATGTCTAGTTCCAGCTTTTGTGTTACATGCAAACATTGTTTGGCAAGTTGATCTTTTATACAGTTTCTTGTCATATCCATTTGACCTGATGTCACATCTTGCAAAAATGTTTGTTTTATTGAAAGCACTCAAAAAAAAAAAAAAACACGCTCCAATACCCCCTAAAACCTATTAACTTAATAATAATGCACACATCTATGGACAGCTTCAAATACTGAAGTTTTACCCTCCTTATAGGAACAAATATTCCAAACTGACAGCCGCACTCATAGACTTGAATTAACCTAGACGAATAGCTATCTATGCTAAGATGCATGGTGCAGCCTGTGCTTCTACTAACTGCTGCCTGGTTTCATCTTATCTTCAAAGCTGTCTTAGCTGGGAAAACACTTGAATGCTTTCAGAGGACATCATCTTCTAGCCTTTGCTCTTTATCAGATTGTCTTCTAGAGACATGAAAACCAGATATAAAATTGCTAAGCATACATTTATTTACTAGAAAAATACCTTATAATATTGAATATTCTTTTTTATTTACTTGCTTTCTCTTAAAACGTGTTATTAGATCAAGCTAAGGGCATTAATCCAGTCATTCCCCTATGCAAGAATGAGAAAAAGCATGCAATTTTCCTTTGCCTTGCTCTTTTAACCAGATTTGTCTTCTTCTTTTTTACATTGCAGTACCCACACTTCTTAAAACTGAACAAGGAGAAAGAGAGAAGAAGGGAGAAAGAAAAAAAAAACATGAGCACCCATTTACATTAGTATCCCCATTACAGTTAAAAACTGAGAAAACTTTGCTTCATAGCATGCAAAGAAAAACATGCACTATTAACATAGTTGCATTAAGAAACACTTTTGTTTTACTTACAGTTAACTTTTTCCCTCCTCTTTCCCTCTACTAAATATTTTTCTGAACATTAATGACATGAAGTAGGGCATATGCTTTAGAGTCTCCCTACAAGTTTAACAAAGTCCAAAAAATGTCCAATATTTCCAGATTCCTTGTTCTGTCATGTGTCACAAATAAAATTATTGCATTCTACCCTTTTCAATTTCCAAGATTATGGTTTTATTCCTGTTGATCTCCATCTCCCAAACCCTGTCTCTGCTTCATTTCCAACATACTCTCAGTTCTATTAGTTGACTCTTGTGTTTTTATTTCTTCTCTCAAGCATTTTCCTTTGAAACTTTGAAAAATATTTCTCTGGCACAGTCTCTCTGTGTTCTTTATTAACAGAAGAATGAGAAGCAGACTCTCCTTCTGTTTCACAGCTCACTTATTGTTAGACAAACTTTTGTATTTTCTCCTTACCATGCACATCATCAAAAATAATTTTGTCCCTCCAGGAAAAAAATATTTTGAAGATAGTTGGGTACAACAGTTAGAATCTCATTCCTACTTCTCGACATTCCACAAACAATGGTGATATGATATGAGGTATCACCAGCTATGCCAGGAGAAGTAGGGCAGTGGATGTGTAACATATCCTAGCATAGCTAGCTGGAGTTTTGTAAAGAATTATATGCCATTTGTATATCAAACTGGTTTGTATAGGTGCTTATATTAAACATGTATTTGTAAAGTTGCTTGTGTTACAATAATGTTCCAACAGTGGGTCCTGCTGGACAGAAAAGAAATACACCTGTATGTCAGGCTATACTGTAACTGTTGAAATGAATATATTGTAACAGAGGATACTGGTAGAGAAGAGGTTAATCTGAGCCCAGCTAACTTTGAAAAATATTCTGAAATTAAATTGCCTAGTTTAGGCCATAAAGATTGTATCTTACAGTTCTGATTGCAGTTAGAGACAAAATGTCTGTGAAAACCAGGACTAGAAATCCTACTGTATTGTCCTCTGGGGTGAACTAATTCCTACCCTGGAAGGGTGGAGGTTTTTGAAATGGTTTTATAGCTTCCAGGTGCTATAACCCATCTTAACAAAGCTCTATATGTGTGTAGTATGACACATATGTTTCTAGTAAAGGGGGTAGTGTGGGAACATGAACCAGATGACTGGATGTATGTGGTGTCTTTCTGGAATCCAGCTCTGAAATGGTGTTTTAATACTTGATGATACAAAAGTGTCGGGGCAGTCTATTTTTGAAACCAAAGAAGGACCTCTCATCCACTTCATCTTGCCTTGCTCTAGTAAGTGAACCAAGGGATAGTAATTCTTTAGATCAGTCAGGAAAATATAGTGAGATTAGTTAAGTACTGTTTTCTGTATCTGCGTGATCCATCTGTGTTATTTTTAATATTCCCCGTGAATGAAACTGTGGTGTTTATTGTAAATAGATATTTAGTATTTTTATGCCCTTTTATTATTTATTATTAAATATCTTTAAACTTTTCATTGTGGCTGGTCTTTTAGAGAATATTTTAACACTCAAGAGTAATTATATTTATTTGGTGACACTGTGGAAGCTCCTGAAAGCCTTGCTGCATTGGTCAAACACTACCATTTGTATTATTATTAATTTTACTAAGTATAATTGTAACCTTAGAGTAGCTGGCTTTGGAGTGTTCTAGTGGCAGTATCTACCTTATAATCTGGGCAGAGGGGACATAGCTGGTAAATCTGTACCAGCCTTTCCCAGGGGTGTGTGTGTGTGTGTGTGTGTGTGTGTGTGTGTGTGTGTGTGTGTGTGTGAAAATCAAATCTAAAAGAATATGTGTGTCACCTACTTGGAACAGGGACACATTGCAATGGTTTCACAGAGAGGGAGGTGGATGACTTGGCTTGGAACACTTGGCTGAGGACTGAACTCTACAGCTGTGGTCAGTGTGGAGACTTATTTGGGGCCTGGTGAGAGAGAGGGAAACCCGGCCCCAGGATGGGAGTGTGTTCCCTGTGTGGTCTTTAGGACAATTGTGCTTGGTACAGACAGCAGCATGTAACTATCTTTGTTCCAAGTGAACATCCCTCACTGGTGTCCGTGCTGAGGATTGAGACTCCTTGAGCACTGTCCCAGAGCAGGGACATCACAAATGGAATAAATTTACTCCTTTTCAGCCTAGTGTACAATGAGAAGTCATTCTACACAAATGCTCTGCTTTCTCCCACTTTTAGTAGTTTGTCTTTCTGCCACCGTTTTGAAAGAATCAACTCCTTCTGCTGGTAAGATTGCATCTTTACTATTAAAGGTCTAGGTTGCTTTCTCATAGCCAGGTTTGGAGCACACACATGCTGTGCCCTTTCAATTAACAATTCCTGTTGTAGAATACCAATCCAGTTGCTTATTTGTGCTTTCATAAAATGAATACAATCTCTTCCTTTCAGCTTGTCTGGTACAGCAAAAAAATCTCAGGTTTTCCCTTCTTGCTCTGTCCTCTAATTCTATTATTTTTTGAAACATCTCTTATTGTGCATTCTCATATTCAGACAGCCTTTTCTTCATTTTGACTGCTCAGTTTTGCAATTTTATTACTGCATCTGAATATTTGTTTAAAGCTTCTTCCATTTTTTTCAGACTTTTGTTGTTTGAGTTGATATAGTCCATCACTGTTTCATTTATTTTAATCAGGTCTGTGTGCAGTTGCCTTATACTTTCCTCTAAGTGACTGTACATCATGTTTAAACCTTGCTCTGCTTTTTGATGAACACCCGCAGTACTATTTCCAGTCAGTATTTTTTCCTCGCCTTTTGTAGCTGATTTTCCTTCAGATCCTCTGTATTTCTTTTCCCCTGGCATCCAGGCAGTGCACCTACCAACTAGCCAGTTAGTGAAATTAACCCAGTAGCTTAGGTCTACTAGCTTTCTCTGCTAAGTTTCTGTTTTCACAATGGGAGCACTAGAATTAAGCTGTTACTCAATGTGCAGCCATCTTGGAAGTCTGAAGGCTCATTAATTTGACCTGTATCTTAGATGAGTACTCTGAATGTTCTACCTGCACCTTACTTTAGTGATTTTGACTTGGTTCTGATGTCTTCCAGCATGGCTTGATTGATGGACATTCTTGTCTGATTAATTTGCTAAGTTGTTATTAAGATATAAGTAGTTCTTTTGACCATAGCCTTCCCACTAATGTTGCTTATCTGGATTTTACAGTGGTCTTTGATTTTATAGCCTTGGTATCATCTTAGGTATTATGCTGGATCCTAAGATGGGTGGCTAACTGGCTGATAGAGAGAAAGTCCATAGACAATGAATATAGGGGTGGTGTACCCCAGAGGTCTGTTCTGGGGCCTATATTACTTTTTTATGACTGGCTTTCCAGTGCATGACAAGATTTGGTTATGTAAGTTTGATGGTGATACTAAGGTGGATGATATTACTAATGAACATAGCCATCTGCAATGGTGTTTAGATTTACAACTAAAATCTTCAAACTCTTAGGCCATGAAGTTTACAGCCAAGAAATGAATGATAATACATTTGGGTAAAAATAACTTTGGATATATTATATATATATATATATATATATATATATATATATATATATATATATATATATATATATCTTAGAGAGCCATATCTTTACAACAGGTAACTGAGTGGACCTGGGAGTTACTATTGATTCTGTTTTGTGTTTCGATGAGGATCCATTGGTTAGAATGAGAAGATACTACAGCATTCTAAGTAGTAGCATACATTGCATTTCAATCCATGATGCTTGGATTTTGTTATCATTATGTAAATCCACAATGAGGTCTATCACTGAATATGGTGGGTCTTTATGCATATGTAATTCTTCTTAGGTATTTAAATTAGAGTAGTTACAGTAATCTTTTACAAATATGGTTGCTAGAGCTGGAGACTATGCATATAGGGAACATTTAAAGCATCTTTTGCTATATTCTATAGCCTATAGATTAGTACGGGGAGACCTAATTCTCAACTACAAATGCCTTGTGAATGAATCTTTATCTGCTACACTGAGCATCTATTTTCTGAACCATCTTGTTTCTACTAGAAATAATAAATTACTGGTATCATTGCCAAAGCCTAACTCACACCTTCTGTGGACTTTCTTTTATTTTAGGTCTGGTAGGTTATGGAGTAATCTACTATTGCATGTTAGTTGCACAGGGAGTTTGGGGCACTTTCAGAAGGTGCTGGATGCAAGGTTCCATAATGGACTGCTCAAACTGGTTTACCATTTAGCAAACTCTTAAATCACCCTCCCTTTCAGGCTTTTGAATTTATAATTCAAGCACTGAAACATAGAAAAACAATATGATTGAGATAGATTTAGATTTGAAGTATTGATTACTAGAGATGTTGCATTTTTCAATGTATTCAAGTATTTGCTTGCATAACAGCTTTTCAAAACTTTTTGCTAAGGGACAAAGGTTAGCAGTAGGATGGTAGTCAGAAGAAGTCTTGGAAAGAGGAACCTTGGGTAGAGCTAAGATTAGTACATGCTTGAAACTGGAATGGACAGTACCTGTAGTAAGTTACATCTTAAAGATATGAACCACTTGTTTTGAAAGAATATATAATTTAGTGTTTAGTAACTTGAGATGGAGGTAATGAGAAAAATAATTGAATTTGTAAGTAATTCTTTTGCTGTGCTTTTCAATCTGCATGATGAAAAGTGATTTAAAGTGGAAACGTGGTTAATTACGTGTTTTGTCTAGGTGGGAGTAGAAGAGTAATATCATTGGGAACACTGAACAGGGAAGAGAGGGCTGTGAAAGGGGAAGAAACAAAGCTGTAATGTCATCTAAAGGGTTAGAAGAGTAAAGCGAGGAGGTTTGAGATTTAAAGAAAATATTAGCTGTACTAAGAGATTTTATGAACTACCAGAATTCTTTTGGGCTTTTCCCTGAGCTATTAAATTGAATTGTTGTTTTAGCTTCATTAACTTTTATATGAGTATTACACTTTATTTTAAGAAAAACATTGTATTTGGTAGAGGTAGGTTACGCTTTTCCACTCCAACCAAGCTTAATTTCTTTCTTTGATTGTTGCTCTTAAAGATGAAGAAATCCAAGGAACATGGGGTGATTTAATAGCTCTGGTACTCAACAGAATAAGCCTGTCTGATACTCTGTTGAATGAATGAACTTATCTTGAATACAAGTATGCATATTTTAGAAACAGGATAAGGCACAAGTGGGATTAGAGCAATTAGAAATTTTAGTTCGGTCTACTAATAGGAATTCTTGCTTCAGTAGTGAATCCAAAGTTGTGTGGAATGAGATAAGAACTACTAAGTCTAGGAGGTGGCTTAGGATTTTTGAAAGATCAGATGCTTGCATGGGATTGTAGTCAATGAAGTCATTAGGGAGTGGCACTATTTTAGATAGTTTATTAGGAACATTATTAGTGCATACATCATTCCAACAATGTTTTTAGTAACAAGATTTAGTCTTGCATCATTTGTAACTATCTGTGAAAGTTTGTAGTGGTTTAACAATCTGTCAAGAGGAACTTTAAGGGATGAGTTCCAGTTAAGGTTAAGATCTAAAATAAGTCTAAATTAAGATTATTAATTAATAATAAACATATCTAAATTAACGTTAAGATCTAGAGTGTCCTCCAAGTTTATGTCAGGAATGGTAAGAAGTCTTAGGTTGTTCACTTACCTGTGTTTGGATTAAAACCGTTTTACCAACTCCACTCTCTCCATACACAAGTACATAACAATATATCCTCCATAATAGTTGCATTCAGCTTGTCTGCCTTACTGCTTCATTGCATAAAATTATTTTGTGTATACTTCCCTAATGAATTATAATTTGATTCTGCTGTTTGTGTTTATAGGCATATTTGTTCATTCCACTCACCAGCCAGAATACTGAATAATGTATGACAGAATGATATACCATAGGCACCTCTAGGACCTGCCAATGGTCTCACTTGCTATGGCATTATCTAAACACAGGTCCACTCCTCTCTCTCTCTCTCTCAACTACCCTCAAGTCTGTTTTTGGTCTTCTTCCAGTCAAGCTTGATTGGAGTTTTAGTTTCTACTTAATGTGTTCAGTTTTGTAGTAAAATCCAATCACTTGTGTCCAGCATTAGACACATTATATTCAAGGTTTACTTAATGTGTTCAGTTTTGTAGTAGAATCCAATCGTTTGTGTCCAGTATTAGACACATTACATTCAAGGTTCACTTAATGTGATCAGTTTTGTAGTAGACTCCAATCAGTTGTATTCAGTGTTAGACACATTACATTCAAGGTTTACTTAATGTGTTCACTGTCCTATTAGGAGCCAGTCATTTGTATCAAGTGTTAGATATATTACATTCAAGGTTCCTAATCGAATGTATGTGCAGTGTTCAGTACCCTTGTTAGCAAGGCTGTAGTCTGTATTTGACTGCATTCATGCCTGATGTGCACACTACATATGCTGTACCTGTATATATGCTGTGCTTTGTAGTCTGTCATGCCATTCTAGACCATGTCCTAATCAGTGATTGTGCATTCTGTATTTTGCTTATTTACCAATAGCAACTGTACTTACTGTATTTGTATTACTGTACCTGTATAATTGTTATACTTTTTATGTTTTCTATGAGTTGTAATGTTATTACTTATACTGGTGAGTTACTTTGAGTTTGCAGTAAACAGGTGACAGGATGAAAGGTACACAGCTGATTAAGAAATGAAATAAATAACTGGCTGCATAATAAATGGAGTCTGCCAATAGCAAATAGTCTTTTCCCCTCCCTAGAAGTTGAGAAATCTCTTAGGTCCATACCTTCAAATACATGATTTTTCTGAGGTTCAGGGCAATATACATTCATTTATGAAGGTATTTTCATGGCATAAGGAAGAAGAGACTGTTCCAGTTATAAAATGTAAATGTTAGATGGAGATGCATTGTTATTAATTTTAGCAGGCATGTGTAGTGTCTCACAACATTTTGCATCCTTGTCCTTCTTGGCTTACCAGTAGAACTTTTGTTTTGTAGAGTTAAACTTCACATTGTACAATTGTCTTAAGCTTAACATCAAAAAATTCACTATTGTATTGTTTGGGAAACAAGACGATCAATGCATCTTCTATGACAATGACTTATCCATCAAGACAGATGATGTGATTAGTGATCTGGGCATTCCTATGGACAATGAGCTCCATGTATCTACTATAGTTAGGAAATCTTTTATACACAAACTAGCTGATCATGAAAGACATTATCTTCTAGGTAAAAGGATGTTGTCTTTCCTTTATACTCTTCACTTATCAGACCCATAACAGAACATAATGACCTCCTTGGTATGTACTTGTGCAAACACATGATCCAACTTGAAACATCTCAATGCTTCTTCACCAAAAATCATGGCCTGGTCTTTCTCAAGCAACACTATATATTTCTAGGCTCTGTATGTCTTCTCCATCTCCTATAGATTCCTGCACAATGACCTCTGCCTGGACTGCAAGGTTGCAGATGACCTTGCCCAGCATGATCTGTTGCATATCACCAAAGCCAGTAAAATCACAAATACCCATTAAAGAAATTTGAACCTTCATTTCAATATAACCAGAAAGTGACAGTGTTATCTCTGGTGGATGATATTTCTCTAAGAGAATCCCCCTTCCTTTGGAACAAACTTGTCTATGTCAAGCAAAGTGGCTCCCTTAACCATCTTCAAATCCAGCCTAGCTGAGTGGATGGGAAATTGCAAGCACATCCTTGGTCTAGCCTCTCAATCTCTTATTGAAAAAGGGAGAAAATAGTGTGTTTTGCAGTGACTGGGCATACAATGGTCTACTTGATCTGCTGGTCGGTATAATCCTATGAATCTCCTTCCATCCTTTTCTCTAATGTCTCAGGCACCTACCCTGATTGAGATGGCTCTGAATAACTCTATCAATGCATGACTGTGATTTTATTATTTAGTTTCCAGACAAGAAGGGGATTGCACTCTTCTGCTAGAAGACTTACTGTGGTCATTCATTGTGCTTTGGTGGGGGGTATGGTGGAACATTACTTTCAGACGTCAAACTGCTGTAATGTCATTAAGGAAAAATAAAGATGTGTGCAGAAGTCCACCCAGGAATTTAACTCTATATGTGAGGATAGGCTTGGTGTGGGAGTGTGGGACTGAGATTGGTTAAGACTATTTTTATGATCACTGACTGAGATACAGAATTGCACCCAACTTCACAATGGACTTTTCCCCCACTTCTTCAGACAACTCCTCTACCTGAACTATAACAATGAATTAGAGGCAGAAGAAGAAGAAGAAGAAGAAGAAGAAGAAGAAGAAGAAGAAAACAAAGAAGATTTTTGAGGCTGTTTAATGAACACTCAATTTTTTAATATGTTAAAAAAAAATTAGAAAGAAGCAGTAAAAGTGTTGTATATAAACTACAATATTGTTATTAAAGTACAGATAAAGGGAAAGGATTGGAATTATGAATAAAGCTGGTTATTCTGAGGGAGCTGATGCTTTACTGAATGATAGTAGTGCTTATTCACAAATGTCCAGACTTATCACTCAAGTAAATAGTGCAGTATATAATACACATATTAAGCAATAAATAGCACTAGATATGATGAATTATTATTTTTGTACACCACACCCAAGAATTTCAATGTGTTATGGTTTACCAAAGATTCATAAAGATATTGTAAGACCTCCAATGAAGTCAATAATCTCAAAAGTAGTTAACAGTACCACTTTTAGTATATTTAGAAAACATTTTAAATGGAGTGTTACAAACTGGAATGAGCAATAATGGATTACTATGGTGGCTATGTCCTTAGCTGTATGCTAATGAAGCAATGTATGGGAGTGGCCTACTCTAATTATCTGTCTGCTACCCCTGGAAATGCCAATGATAAAACATTTACTCAGCCAAGTGATTCAGAGAATGATTTAGCTGTGTAAGCTGGATTGTTTGACCTAGTTAATTAACTCAGCCAAACGTTCATACTCATCCATTACATTCAATGGGTGAGACTGTGTTACAGGTGAATGCCAGGGAATTTAGCAGACAGGTAGTGGTGGGGGAGTGTGTGTGTGTGTGTGTGTGTGTGTGTGTGTGTGTGTATGTAAGTGTGGCTGTGTGTGTGTGTAAGTATGGCCGTGTATGTGTGTAAGTGTGGCTGTGTGTGTGTCTGTAAGTATAGCTGTGTATGTGTGTAAGTGTGGCTGTGTGTGTGTGTGTGAGTGTAAGTGTGGCTGTGTGTGTGTGTGTGTGTGTGTATGTGTGGCTGTGTATGTGTTTGTGTGTGTGTTTGTGTGTGTGTGTGTGTGTGTGTGTGTGTGTGTGTGTGTGTGTGTAAATGTGGCTGTGTGTGTGTGTGTGTGTGTGTGTGTGTGTGTGTGTATGGCTGTGTATATGTGTAAGTGTGGCTGTGTGTGTGTGTAAGTGTGGCTGTGTGTGTGTGTGTGTGTGTGTGTGTGTGTGTGTGTGTGTGTGTGTGTAAGTGTGGCTGTAAGTCAGTGTGTGTGTGTGTGTGTGTGTGTGTGTGTGTGTGGATAAATAGGTAAGTGTGTCCATGAGTCCGTGTGTGTGTGTATGGGTGAATAGGTAAGTGTGGCTGTAAGTCCATGTGTGTGTGTTTAAGTGTAGGGGGGGCTATCATATCATTAATGAGCACATCTTGCAACACTGGTGGAGAACCAAAGATCAATGAGATTTAAATACTCTCCTAAACTCATTTAAGAAGTTAATAGAACAACAGATTTTGCAGCATGAAAGATGCACTGGGGGAACACTAGACACCAAGGACACTCTTTAGTCTTTAACTACTACCCAAAACTCACTTCAAGTTAGAACAACTGCTTTACAGTATGAAATACGTATGGAAGGAGGCACTGTAAAGTTAACAGTTTCGCAGCATGAACGATGCATTGGTGTAACACTTCCACATCAGGACTCATCACCCAGCAATATAAACATTGGCTTTAGGTGATTTGGGCACTTTGAGTATTGTTGATGTGATAACCCAACCACATGTACAGATTCTGTTGTTGGTACATGTACAGATGGGAAATAAGGGATTGAGTATGATGACTAGACATCAAAACTACTCTTTAACTGTTACCTAAACTCACTTAAAGTTACTAGAACAACAGGTTTTTCAGCATGATAGACATATGCATGGAACACCAGACACTAGGGATTCTTAATTCCCAAGTCACATCAAAAGTTAGAGAAGAACATAGAGATAGCTTTGTATCCTGTACCTTTGTTACACAAAACAGTCTGTCAACACTCTAGAGCTCTTGTCCTCTGTACTGCCACTAGACAGCAAGGATACTCTTTCAATGTTCTCTTAAGTTGTTTAAAACATAATTGAAGAACATGGATAAAGATTTGAATCCTGTTCCCTCAGCACAGAAAAACAGCTCATTACTGGGAAAAAAGGCTTCAATGTCTGTACCCTTTGTAGAGAAAGCAGATCACTAATAATCCTAAGCTTTACTCCTCTATGCTAACTGAAGAGGGCTTGAATGCCATTACATTTTCTGAAGAAAAAGAAGTTCAAACCTTTTAATGTCAGACATTATTCCCTGACTGTAATAGTTCATGAGCAGCAAGGAACAGAGTAGGGGCAAAATTAGGCACAATTGACAAGGATGGGGATGTGTCCATTTGGGGAGGGGGGCATCATACCTCTAAATGGTCATACTGAAAACTTCTTGACAAAGACAGAAGGGACACTAGATATATTTTTTTAAGTATTAATTGGAGTCGCTTAACAAATTAATAGAGTAACAAGTTTAGCATCACAGCAAGAAGGAGAATGAAGCTTCGATGTCTGTCATTATTGACTGGCTGTAATCATCCATGATTTATGACTAGCAGAGTAAAAATGAAAGGCTACATTAGGGACATTCTATCAATTAAGGGATGGGTAAAAGGTGTGTGTGTGTGTGTGTGTGTGTGTGTGTGTTGTGTGCTGTGTGTGTGTTGTGTGTGTTGTGTGCTGTGTGTGTTTTGTGTGTGTGTGTGTGTGTGTGTGTGTGTGTGTGTTGTGTGCTGTGTGTGTGTGTGTGTGTTGTGTGCTGTGTGTGTGTGTGTGTGTGTGTGTGTGTGTGTGTGTGTGTGTGTGTGTGTGTGTGTGTGTGTGTGTGTGTGTGTGTGTGTGTGTGTGTGTGTGTGTGTGTGTGTGTGTGTGTGTGTGTGTGTGTGTGTGTGTGTGTGTGTGTGTGTGTGTGTGTGTTGTGTGTCAGTCAGCAGGATGGATGGGCCACCAGAGATGATTACAGTGAGAAAGTGCCGATTAGCACTAGCAATAACACCATGTCATTCAGAGACATACACATGAGATAATAATGTGACCTTTCCTGATGTTGGCTAATGTGTCTCTGAATCCCATTTTCTGTGACTGAAGAAACAGCTCCTTCTGCATGTGGTGGGATTCTTTATGAATCCCAGGGAAAGACTCTTTATTTCAAGATAAACTACATTTAATAAAAGAAGGGGTAGCCATAGGAATCCTATTTGTAAACACATATACTAACATAGTTTTGTTGTGGGAAACTGAATTTGTCTTAAATCAGAAGAATCCATTTAGAAATAAATATTTTTTATCAAAGTTTTGCATGCAACATTTTCCTTATATGGGGTGGTCTACATGATGAAATTAAGAATCTTATTAATTATCTGATACAGTTCACTCTTCTCAAATTTAAAGTTTCATACTTTAATGAGGCTATACATTTTCTAGATATTACTCTATCTTGTACTCATTTGGGAACTATTATTCCACTGTCTACAGGAAACCTATTAAGGTAGTATATATCTAGAAAGGTCAGGCATGCTTCTTAAATGTATGTTTAAAACATAGATAAGGGATATCTGTATATAATTTATAGATTAAATACTAAGGAACAGAATCTTAAAGATCAGCCTGTTGGTTAGCTGATTTTATTGAACAAAGACATTTTAAGTAAATGTGAACATACAGTCAGACCATGATTTTCTGAAATTGGTTTACCAAATAAATATAGGATGCAGTGCAATATCATTCAGAAAATGACTTTAGCACATAATAGACACAAGCCATGCAGAAAATATTTAAGAAACACTGTAGTGTAATTTGTTCATTTGCTATGGTTAGGTTAAATATTGGTGGATAAAACACAGAAGTCTGTTACTTAGCAAACTAGTACCTCTTCCTTACAGAGAGTTACAAACCATGATGCCAGCGTAGGTCTGCATCTCTTTCGGTAGGTGCCCAGTCCCATTTAGGGAGGAACGGTGTGCTCTGTACCAGATGTTTTGTCAATGGTTACAACCCATGTCACATACAGGCTATACCTTGAAAAACATCACCATATGTGTGTCTACAATTTTACAGACTCATTCTGCACTGTTTCAGTCTTTTTCCCAGCTTAGTTATTTATCTGTATCACATCTGACCTAGTGCAGCTGCCCCCATGGTCCTAAGGATTTGCATGTTGTCTGTTTCAGACATTCCACCCTTTCTTAGTTTTGCCCTATCAATTGTGGTACATTTAATCAGAAGTAGTTTAATTTCCCTTGAGGCTCTCATCCTACCTTCTTGGGGCGTGTAGAATAGTATGCATGTGATGCAACTTTAAGAAGCATTTCAAGGTTGACACGTGCAAATAAATAGCAAGTATATGCTAGCTTCAGTGCCATTTTGAGAGTGCAGCCAGACAGTGAGCATGTAAGAGTGTAATAGCTAGTTTGTTTATAAGTTTATCTAAGTTAAAGTTATTAAGCCTCAGTCCTGATGTGTTTGTACATAATAAAGCTGCTTGAACAGAACCCGCAAACACTTGTCTATTTTATACTGACTGGACGAGCGACTGGGGGGATTCCCCTTTTGGGGTTCCCAGCACTCTCCTTTGTCTCCAGTGTTAGTAACTCCATAGAGGAGCCAGTCTGTGACATCATGGCATAAGAACTGTGGGGAGATACAACTCATGGAATGCACCTCTGCCTCATCGCATGTACCACCCCAAGCTGCCTGAGGTTTTCTGTAACCCCTCTGTTTTGAATGTGATGTAATTACATACTAAGAGGTACCTTTGTGTACAAGTCCAGGTACACGGTGGGCAACAAGTCAACAGACAAGCTGTTTAAAATTACAGCTGTAACAGTTACAGCTGTATGAAATGCATCTAGAAAATATAAGCAAGATCCGTTTTCATGTAGTGTACATATACATTTTGTTGTGAATTTGCTAAAACATCCCTGGCTCCATGTAACACACAATAAGTATATTTTATTAAGCATGCATCTTAAATAAATTATTTCTCATATCTTAGAGTGCTAAGAACATTTCACAACTACAGAAGTCAAAATAAGTTATTTCTAGCACTGTTGGTATGTAATGAGCTGCTATACACAGGTGTCATCCTTAGAGTCTCTTCCACAAATACTGAATTACAGGTGGGCAAGCTGATGTCCTTCAGAGTACTACCCTTCATCACTCATTCTGCGAACATCAAGTATAATCAGCATGTTAAGTTTTCAGGGTTACTGCAACTTAAAGCATTTTTTCAGCAATTGTTTTAGATCTGGTGCTACATGTAAATGATTTACAGCATCAGTGCTCTCTGGACGTGTTGCAAAAATATGCATCATACAGAATTCCATAAATTGTTAAAAGCCCTGATGAAAAGAAGTCTGCATTTTTCAAGGCATCTTGTTATGACTACTTTTTTTCTGTTAATTTCATCCCATTAACTTGACATTGAAAGCTGGTTTGCTCTTAACACCGTTGTTCTTTTTTCCTATAACCTGAATGTGATGTAAGCCACACGTAAATATAATATGCATCCTGTACTCATTCTGTATACTTAAAAAATGTAACAGCTAAAACTGTATTCTTAGCCCACAGCCAGGCTTTCACAATCTGACATTACCTTGAACCCTTTGACTTGTAAAAAGTGCAAATAAAGATCGTCCATCACCAGCCACAGCTTAGAAATAGGCATCTGTTTCCCTTGAGGAGTTTCAGGCACGCCTGACATTCCTCATTAAAATAAGGATGCCTGAACCAGGTTGGCACCACATGACTGAAATAACATTGCAGGGCATCTAAGACTGTTTCCTCAAAGGTTATATCTTTTGATCAATTAGTCATAATCAGAATTTGTAGCGTGCTCATTTATACAATGTCACTGTGCAGAAGACATAGCTGTGTAACAATAAGACTGTAGTTGTATAGATGGACAATTGCAGAGGTCATCAGTAACAGTACTGGAGTATTTGTATAAAATAGTAGAAAAAGCTATATTTTTCTTCTGCAGAATGTTACAGAAGAACAAAGTAATGCATACAAATATACAGAAAGAATTTTTATGGAGCAGTTTAAATTCAGGCACAGAGTATGCATTAAAGCCATGCATAAGGGACTCTTGGTAGTTTATAGTACCAAGAGAAGCGGTCAGTGGAAGCGATGCATTTATATAACATCTACAGGTTCTGAAGGTGACACTAATGACTTCAATTCTTTCATCCTGTCTGGACTCTTACAATAATCCTGGTATGATATTTGGGAATTAGTCACTAAATTAGACTCAGCTTCCCACTGAAGTCAAGCAGATGTCAGAATGCTCACAATTTAGGAAAAGATAACAATTGTTTTCCTTAAGGACTCAAATAAATGCTCCTGTTTCCAGGATAATGGATAGACCAGGAAAGAAATTAGTTGTCAAAAGCAATACCAAATTTAACAACTACTGGTAGACAACTTGATTGCCCTCCTACCTGCTGCGAATCCGTAACATTTGTAAATATATAAATAAATAGCAACACCTACAACTTCAATCCACGCACTCAAAATCTTTAGTTCAAAAAAGGTCACCACAACAAACAATTACAAAAACATACTACTTTCTTTCAAAGTACAAAACTCTGATAGTACTTTCTCATTCATGTTTGATGTTGAACTGTTCACACTGGAATATATTATTTCACGTGTTATGTAAACTGTCATCCGAGGTAGTCTAGCACAGTTATATTTACTTGTGATTCTTAAGTTGTCATTAATAAGAAACACTAGATTTAGTGATCACTCCTCTATGTTCTACATTCCTGGTGTAAGCTGTAATGTACATTTCCATATTGTTTTATACATCTCATATTAGGAACAATTATGCAAGTTTTTTTGCAAGTTCAGATGTATTCACATTAAACAGTGTAAATCGTGCTAATGTTTAATTCCACTTTTGAACTTCTGATGCAGTAACATACAGCATTGTACATTGTCCTAGCTGGCTTGCCCTTATGCATTTCATAACTTTTATACTTTTCTCACTGTTGTGTACCTGGATTGCTTTTGATTTTGTATTTGTTTATATTTGTATGTTGGCATCTGGAACATGGCTGAAAAGGGTCTTCAGACCACTTCATTTACCATATCAGCAAAAAATAAGATTAAAAAATAAACAAATAAATAATAAATAGCCAGCCTAGTACCTACAGCTCCTAGTTTCCCTAGCTCATGCCCAAGTAAATTTGGAAATAAAAAAAAGAAAGAAAAATAGTACTTTTCCTGTCCTTGGAATTAAAACTTAGTCTTCTGGCAGGATTTACTCATGTATTCCAGTTTAACTGTTGTATGTCCTAGACACAGCCCTTTTGCAGATGAGGCCTAGGACAGTATGAAGATTCTGTTGCATAAAGATAGGTGTATGAAATGGCCAGATACTTATATGGCTATTAGTCTCAGTTTATTTTTGGTGATAGTCATGGAATAAGTTATTTGGTCAGGTTGGTGACATTTCTGATCGTAGTCCACTGTCTAGTGGTCAGTAGCATGGCTTCACAAATCAAACCTCTTTGTAGACCATTTTGATTTAATTTTGTGATTGGGCCAGCTCTGAGGTAGACAAGAATGAGCCTTGTGGTGTATCTGGACTTCTTCAAGCCCTTTCACATTCTTCAAGTCAAGACCACTTTTAGAAAACTTAAAGAAATGTAACAGGAGCCCAAAACAGTTGGGTCAATTAGAATCTAGCTATTTATTTAGAAGCAGGGAGGCCATAGTTAAGAGGATAACTAGAGAAAGGTCAGAAAGCAGTAGAATGCCCCAGGCATCAGCCACTATTTAGTTTGTATCATGTAATGCAGTGGCTTGTGGCAGAAGCACGGCCTGTATATTAATGACATGAGCAGTGGTGCATTATTCAGAAATTCACAAATATCACTTCAGAAAGACTGGCAAAGACTTGCAATGTGGGGACAGAGGTAGCAGCTGTTACAAGAGCACAAGATGATACACTTTTGAATGATACTCACAAAAACCTACATTCTCACTGGGGTAGCTCTAAATAAAATTGAGAAAGCAAATTATTTGGCATAACAATACCTCCTTAATGAGGATACACAGTCTGAAAAGGGGGTGATAAAGGTGAAAAACATGCTGGTATACATGGTGTGGAGAACAGATTGTAGAGATGTTGAGGGTGTCATTTTGTTGTACAGTACACTGGTAAGACTGCATGCTAAGAACTATGCATAATTCTGGATGCCCTACATAAGAATCATAAATAGTCAGCTATAACAAATGCAATGCACAGTTATCATACCAGGGAAAGAGATGGATGGTTTTGGCCTATGAAGAGACGCTTAGAAGGCTGAGTACATGTGAATGGGGAGGGGGATGAGATTACTGCGGTACATTGTGAATGGGGAGGGGGATGAGATTACTGCGGTACATTGTGATTGGGGAGGAGGATGAGATTACTGCAGTACATTGTGAATGGGGAGGGGGATGAGATTACTGCTGTACATTGTGAATGGGGAGGGGGATGAGATTACTGCGGTACATTGTGAATGGGGAGGGGGATGAGATTATTGCAGTACATTATGAATGGGGAGGGGGATGAGATGACTGTGGTACATTGTGAATGGGGAGGGGAATGAGATTACTGCGGTACATTGTGAATGGGGAGGGGGATGAGATTACTGTGGTACATTGTGAATGGGGAGGGGGATGAGATTACTGCAGTACATTGTGAATGGGGAGGGGGATGAGATTACTGTGGTACATTGTGAATGGGGAGGGGGATGAGATTACTGCGGTACATTGTGAATGGGGAGGGGGATGAGATTACTGCAGTACATTATGAATGGGGAGGGGGATTAGATGACTGTGGTACATTGTGAATGAGGAGGGGGATGAGATGACTGTGGTACATTGTGAATGAGGAGGGGGTGAGATTACTGCAGTACATTGTGAATGAGGAGGGGGATGAGATGACTGTGGTACATTGTGAATGAGGAGGGGGATGAGATGACTGTGGTACATTGTGAATGGGGAGGGGGGTGAGATTACTGCAGTACATTATGAATGGGGAGGGGGATGAGATGACTGTGGTACATTGTGAATGAGGAGGGGGATGAGATGACTGTGGTACATTGTGAATGAGGAGGGGGTGAGATTACTGCAGTACATTGTTTGGATGGAAGTAAGAGGGATGGCATTGAAGATAATGGGCAGGAGAATGATCTAGTGGATTGGGAAACAACTAGGACATTTATTTATTTATTTAAGTTATTATCTTTATTTACCAGGATAGGGCATTGATCAAAACTGATCAATTTCAGGTCAAGTTTGGGTTGCACTGAGATAACAAAAGCAGTTTGTATGACGCACAATGAAAGAAAGTATAAAAGTATGGAAGAGAGTTGTGATGAAGTTCCCATCTGTTGAGGAATGAAAGCACTCAGCTAACTTAATGAAGGAAGTGATCCTGCTTGGCATACCACAGTGTCTGTTTCTGATACTGTGCTTGATGCTGTGTTAGCTACTTCTTATCATTTTTTATTTATTTATATTGTACTTTTATAGGGGTAGGGCAGTTGTCATAAATGATCCATTTCAGGACCAGTCTGGGTTGTAAGTTTAAAAAAGGAAAGAGTACATCATCATGACATATACTGAGCCAGAAGATATACAAACCTACTAGCTGACAAATTCAGCTCCAACTTTATCCCTGTCCTCCCTCAACCT